>NW_006780143.1:2615079-2674895 GCF_000442215.2 Lipotes vexillifer
ACCTCAGAATTTATTCTGCTGGCATCCTCAAGCATCATCTGCATCCCTTGATCAGACCGTATACAGTCACCTTATAATGCAGGAGTGTTGCTGGCCCACTGCCAACCAAGATTATACCTTAAAACAAAATAACAACCTGCTTGCTTACCTATCCTCTAAAGCTGGTATCTCATATTTTCTCTGCAGCTGGACTGAGGATTTAATGAGTTGGGAAAGAATGGAAAGGATTGATAGGAAGACTGCAGTGCAAGTGTAGGATGGTGTAAGCTGCCTGCATGGATAAGCTCTGTCAAGAGCTGGCTAGGAAAGCAGTGGGAAAGTACCAAAAAGGACAGTATTTTTCAGAAAGTGGAATTGGGACTTATAAAAGAGTAAAAAGGAGTTCATCACCCCATTTCCTTAGTTCACAACTCACGGGATCAGTTATTAACTTTAAATGATCAAATAAGTCTGATTTCTGTTACCTATTCTGCGAATCGTCTCTAGTCATAGTTTAAGATAAGGAATGTAGCTTTAGTTTAGTATGTCACTCACTTCTCTGTCAACTCAAGTGAGGTGGGTATTCAACCCTAACTTCTTTGGAGTCTTAAGTAGTCATATATATATATTTTTATTCATTCTGATTTAAGATGATAAAAGTCTTGAAAATGTGGTTTTATGTTTCTAAATCTACTACATTTAAATCAATGTATAAGTTCAAGGGCATTGGAATCAGTATACTTTATGGTTCTTTTTTCATCTCAGCATGAATAACTTCAAATTCAGTGAAGTGTTGTTTGGCTTTTCTTACCCAAATGGTATACTTATCTGATTCACTCCACTAGTTGCCTATTTTCCCTTTCAGAAATGTCTGTTCTCTCACCAGGAGACTAAAACATTGTGCAGATGTACAGTTGGATACAATGATGCCAATATAATATATGCAGTGTTCAATAATTTATTTTGTATCTGGAGTGATGCATCTGTTTCCTTCTTGTGGGAGGGGATTTGAGCTTCATTTCAATGTCATTTTAGGTACTGGTCCAATTTTTCCATCCAGTTAACCAAAAATGAAAATTTCCATCTGTTCAATTGCCATTCAGAGGAATGTTTTATCTCTGAAGCACATTATGACAACTAAAATTGACAGCATAATCTGTTTGACTTTTTTCTCTTTTATTCCCTCTTCAGATTCTCTTGAGCTTTAACAAGAGAGTATTCTTTTTTTTATAACTTCCTAAGATTATAGGACTTACTCTTTCTTCTCTCTAGTAACTGTAGACCAGTAGAGTATGAATGGCTGTCCACCATTCACTGCTTTATTATGTATTTTTTTCTGTCCATTTCTGATCCTACAGTAAACATACTTGTTATCATGCTATTAACAGAACAATGCAAACATAGCATTCTCTTTCTATAAATGTCTGGCAGTACTATTTGGCATCCCATTGAACACAGACTCTTTCCAGTTGATGTTTGGAAGATACCATTACAGGCTGATTTTTATTGATCATTCTGTACTTTAGGAAATTGGCTAAGGAGGCCTTTGGAATATACTGTCTGTAAAGTTTTTAACTCTACTTAAAGAACTAAGAATATTGCCTCAAATAAGTTTTATTGCTAAAATGGCAGAAAGATTTCTTTCTGTTATTAATATTTCAATTTAAATTAGCCCCCTCACAAAAAACCCTTTCTACTTATGGACCAGGTAAAAATTTTAGGTGCAGTGAATTAACCAAGGTCCTGTCTCGCAAATGAAAGGTTATATCCTTGAAGCAACATGATCAGGTTAAAATAATTTTTGTGACAATGTAAAATAGACATAGCAATACCCTAAAACTTCAGCTCTGCTAAGCCCCAGAAAAAAATTATTCTAGATAGCTGGGTTTCTTCATAGCGTCTGCATTGATAATAAACATCTCTGGCACCCTGTACCCTTTCTTGTCTTCTTGAAGATATTATATGATGGTTTATATTATAGTAATGACCACCACTTACTTTTCTATCCTGTAAAATATTTATGCCCTCATAGCCCTTTTGAGGTATACTGGGTAGTTTTCACCTATGTTGTTTATCCTTCATGCCTATGTTCACTGAGTTTTTCTGATCTTACTGTTTTTAGTTTTTTTCTCTTTTCCCATGCTGTTGGCTTACACATATCCCTTTTACCTTCCTATGTCTGTGTACCTTCCTATAGCAAACATGATCTCCTGTGGATCAAATCAAATGAGTAAGTTAGAGTACTATATACCAATGATATATTATGCTACTGAATGTAAAGAATAATACTTTAAAACTGAAATTGATGTGTTCTTATTGTACAAAATCTTTTATATAATGGATAGCCAACTGTAGACTACTCAATATATGGAGTATTTCAAAAGCTGTGATTGTGAAATCCAGTGGAATATCACATAAGGGAGTAAAAGAGCATTCTTGAGAGTTAAACATCAGAACTAAAAGATTTCATATCTTAGATGTTTTTTAGCTATAATAATATGAAAATTTATATATGCTTTTGTGTATTTATGGGAGGCCGAGTAAATTTAAATCTAGTATTTGAGTTCCTTGGGATCTCGGGATCCTAGAAATTCTCCTATTAAACTATTATTGGTGTCTCAGCTTCACTGGGAATGGTTTAATTTGTCACAGTCTACCCTATGGACAGTTTTCTTGGAGAAATGTAACTAGTTGGCATTTAAGACATAGTCACATCATTTGAAGGATTATAACTTCTTGTAATTTTGGACGAGATGTTCATTCTTTTTTTAAATTTTTAAATTTTATTTTATTTAATTGTTTATACAGCAGGTTCTTATTAGTTATCCATTTTATACATATTAGTGTATACAGGTCAATCCCAATCTCCCAGTTCATCCCCCCCCCCCCCCCTGCCACATTCCCCCCTTGGTGTCCATACGTTTGTTCTCTACATCTGTGTCTCAATTTCTGTGCTGCAAACCAGTTCATCTGTACCATTTTTCTAGGTTCCACATATATGCGTTAATATATGATATTTGTTTTTCTCTTTCTCACTTACTTCACTCTGCATGGCAGTCTCTCGATGCATCCACATCTCTACAAATGACCAAATTTCATTCCTTTTTATGGCTGAGTAATATTCCATTGAATATATGTACCACGTTTTGTTTTGTTTTTTTGTTTTTTTGCAGTACGTGGGCCTCTCACTGTTGTGGCCTCTCCCGTTGTGGAGCACAGGCTCCGGACACACAGGCTCAGCGGCCATGGCTCACGGGCCCAGCTGCTCCGTGGCATGCAGGATCCTCCTGGACCGGGTCACAAACCCGTGTCCCCTGCATTGGCAGGCAGACTCTCAACCACTGCACCACCAGGGAAGCTCTACCACATCTTCTTTATCCATTCACCTGTCAATGGGCATTTAGGTTGCTTACATGACCTGGCTATTGTAAATAGTGCTGCAGTGAACATTGGGGTGCATGTGTCCTTTTGAATTATGGTTTTCTCTGGGTATATGCCCAGTAGTGGGATTGCTGGGTAATATGGTAATTGTATTTTCAGTTTTTTAAGGAACCTCCATACTGTTCTCCATAGTGGCTGTATCAATTTACATTCCCACCAACAGTGCAAGAGGGTTCCCTTTCCTCCACACCCTCTCCAGCATTTGTTGTTTGTAGATTTTCTGATGATGCCCATTCTGATTTGTGTGAGGTGATACCTCATTGTAGTTTTGATTTGCATTTCTCTAATAATTAGTGATAGTGAGTAGCTTTTCATGTGCTTCTTGGTCATCTGTATGTCTTCTTTGGAGAAATGTCTGTTTAGGTCTTCTGCCCATTTTTGGATTGGGTTGTTTGTTTTTTTATTTTTATTTATTTTTTTGAATTTTATTTTATTTATTTTTTTATACAGCAGGTTCTTATTAGTTATCCATTTTATACATATTAGTGTATATATGTCAATCCCAATCTCCCAATTCATCACACAACCACCCCCCACTCCCCACTGCTTTCACCCTTTGGTGTCCATACGTTTGTTCTCTACATCTGTGTCTCAAATTCTGCCCTGCAAACTGGTTCATCTGTACCATTTTTCTGGGTTCCACATATATGTGGTAATATACGATATTTGTTTTTCTCTTTCTGACTTACTTCACTCTGTATGACAGTCTCTAGATCCATTCACGTCTCTACAAATGCCCCATTTTGTTCCTTTTTGTGACTAATATTCCATTGTATATATATACCACATCTTCTTTATCCATTCGTCTGTTGATGGGCATTTAGGTTGCTTCCATGACCTGGCTATTGTAAATAGTGCTGCAATGAACTTTGGGGTGCATGTGTCTATTTGAATTATGGTTTTCTCTGGGTATATGCCCAGTAGTGGGATTGCTGGGTCATACGGTAATTCTATTTTTAGTTTTTTAAGGAACGTCCATACTGTTCTCCATAGTGGCTGTATCAATTTACATTCCCACCAACAGTGCAAGAGGGTTCCCTTTCCTCCACCCTCTCCAGCATTTGTTGTTTGTAGATTTCTGATGATGCTCATTCTAACTGGTGTGAGGTGATACCTCACTGTAGTTTTGATTTGCATTTCTCTAATAATTAGTGATGTTGAGCATCTTTTCATGTGCTTCTTGGCCATCTATATGTCTTTAGAGAAATGTCTGCCCGTTCTTGGATTGGGTTTTTTTTTTTTTTAATATTGAGCTGCATGAGCTGTTTATATATTTAGGAGAGTAATCCTTTGTCCGTTGATTCGTTTGCATATATTTTCTCCCATTCTGAAGGTTGTCTTTTTGTCCTGTTTGTAGTTTCCTTTGCTTTGCAAAAGCTTTTAAGTTTCATTAGGTCCCATTTGTTTATTTTTGTTTTTATTTCTATTACTGTAGGAGGTGGATCAAAAAAGATCTTGCTGTGAGTTATGTCAAAGAGTGTTTTTCCTGTGTTTTCCTCTAAGAGTTTTGTAGTGTTTGGTCTTACATCTAAGTCTTTAATCCATTTTGAGTTTATTTTTGTGTATTGTGTTAGGTAGTGTTCTAATTTCATTCTTTTACATGTAGCTGTCCAGTTTTCCCAGTACCACTTATTGAAGAGACTGTCTTTTCTCCATTCTATATCCTTACCTCCTTTGTCATAGATTAGTTGACCATAGGTGCTTGGATTTATCTCTGGGCTTTCTATCCAGTTGCATTGATCTATATTTCTGTTTTTGTGCCAGTAACATACTGTCTTGATTACTGTAGCTTTGTAGTATAGTCTGAAGTCAGGGAGTCCGATTCTTCCAGCTCCATATTTTTCTGTCAAGACTGCTTTGGCTATTCGAGGTCTTTTGTGTCTCCATACAAATTTTAAGTTTTTTTGTTCTAGTTCTGTAAAAAATGCATTGATAATTTGATAGGGATTGCATTGAATCTATAGATTGCTTTGAGTAGTATAGTCATTTTAACAATATTGATTCTTCCAATCCAAGAACATGGTATGTCTCTCCATCTGTTTGTATCATCTTTCATTTCTTTCTTCAGTGTCTTATAATTTTCTGCATACAGGTCTTTTGTCTCCGTTGATAGGTTTATTCCTAGGTATTTTATTCTTTTTGTTGCAGTGGCAAATGGGAGTGTTTCCTTAATTTCTCTTTCATATTTTTCATCATTGGTGTATAGGAATGCAAGAGATTTCTATGAGTTAATTTTGTATCATGCAACGTTACCAGATTCATTGATTAGCTCTAGTAGTGTTCTGGTGGCATCTTTAGGATTCTCTATGTATAGTATCATGTCATCTGCAAACAGTGACAGTTTTACAGGAATACTTCAATTTGTATTCCTTCTATTTCTTTTTCTTCTCTGATTGCTGTGGCTAGGACCTCCAAAACTGTGTTGAATAATAGTGGTGAGAGTGGACATCCTTGTCTTGTTGCTGATCTTAGAGGAAATGCTTTTAGTTTTTCACCACTGAGAATGATGTTTGCTGTGGGTTTGTCATATATGGCCTTTATTATGTTGAGGTAGGTTCCCTCTGTGCCTACTTTCTGGAGAGTTTTTATCATAAATGTGTGTTGAATTTTGTCAAAAGCTTTTTCTGCATCTACTGAGATGATTGTATGTTTTTTTCCCTTCAATTTGTTAATATCATGTATCACATTGATTTGCATATATTGAAGAATCCTTGCATCCCTGGGATAAATCCCACTTGATCATGGTGTATGATCCTTTTAATGTGTTGTTGGATTCTGTTTGCTAGTATTTTGTTGAGGATTTTTGCATCTATGTTCATCAGTGATATTGGTCTGTAGTTTTCTTTCTTTGTGACATCTTTGTCTGGTTTTGGTATCAGGGTGATGGTGGCCTCGTAGAATGAGTTTGGGAGTCTTCCTCCCTCTGCTTTATTTTGGAACAGTTTGAGAAGGAGAAGTGTTAGCTTTTCTCTAAATGTTTTATAGAATTCGCCTGTGAAGCCATCTGGTCCTGGGCTTTTGTTTGGTGGAAGATTTTTAATTGCAGTCTCAATTTCAGTGCTTGTGATTGGTCTGTTTATATTTTCTCTCTCTTCCTGGTTCAGTCTCAGAAGGCTGTGCTTTTCTAAGAATTTGTCCATTTCTTCCAGGTTGTCCATTTTATTGGCATATAGTTGCTTGTAGTAATCTCTCATGATCCTTTGTGTTTCTGCAGTGCCAGTTGTTACTTCTCCCTTTTCATATATAATTCTATTGAGCTGAGTCTTCTCCCTGTTTTTCCTGATGAGTCTGGCTAAAGGTTTAGCAATTTTGTTTATCTTCTCAAAGAACCAGCTTTTAGTTTTATTGATCTTTGCTATTGTTTTCTTTGTTTCTATTTCATTTATTTCTGCTCTGATCTTTATGATTTCTTCTGCTAACTTTGGGTTTTGTTTGTTCTTTCTCTAGTTCCTTTAGGTGTAAGGTTAGATTGTTTATGTGAGATTTTTCTGTTTCTTGAGGTAGGCTTGTATTGCTATAAACTTCCATCTTAGAACGGCTTTTGCTGCATCCCATAGGTTTTGGATCGTTGTGTTTTCATTGTCATTTGTCTCTAGGTATTTTTTGATTTCCTCTTGATTTCTTCAGTGATCTTGGTTATTTAGTAATGTATTGTTTAGCCTCCATGTGTTTTTGTTTTTTACATTTTTCCCCCTGTAATTGATTTCTAGTCTCATAGCATTGTGGTCAGAAAAGATACTTGATATGATTTCAATTTTCTTAAATTTTCTGAGGCTTGATTTGTGACCCAAGATGTGATCTATCCTGGAGAATGTTCCGTGTGCACTTGAGAAGAAAGTGTAATCTGTTTGGGGATGGAATGTCCTATAAATATCAATTAAATATATCTGGTGTATTGTGTCATTTAAAGCTTTTGTTTCCTTATTAATTTTCTGTTTGGATGATCTGTCCATTGGTGTAAGGGAGGTGTTATATTCCCCCACTATTACTGTGTTACTGTGGGCTTCCACTTTTATAGCTGTTAGCAGTTGCCTTATGTATTGAAGTGCTCCTATGTTGGGTTCATATATATTTATAATTGTTATATCTTCTTCTTGGATTGATCTGTTGATCATTATGTGTGTCCTTCCTTGTCTCTTGTAACAGTCTTCATTTTAAAGTCTATTTTATCTGATATGAGTATTGCTACTCCAGCTTTCTTTTGATTTCCATTTGCATGGAATATCTTTTGCCATCCCCTCACTTTCAGTCTGTATGTGTCCGTAGGGCTGAAGTGGGTCTCTTGTAGACAGCATATATATGGGTCTTGTTTTTGTATCCATTCAGCAAGCCTGTGTCTTTTGGTTTGATCACTAAATCCATTCACGTTTAAGGTAGTTATCGATATGTATGTTCCTCTTACCATTTTCTTAATTGTTTTCGGTTTGTTTTTGTAGGTCCTTTTCTTCTCTTGTTTTTTCCACTTAAGTTCCTTTAGCATTTGTTGTAGAGCTGGTTTGGTGATGCTGAATTCTCTTAGCTTTTGCTTGTCTGTAAAGGTTTTAATTTCTCCACTGAATCTGAATGAGATCCTTGCAGGGTAGAGTAATCTTGGTTGTAGGTTCTTCCCTTTCATCACTTTAAGTATATCATGCCACTCCCTTCTGGCTTGTAGAGTTTCTGCTGAGAAATCAGCTGTTAACCTTATGGGAGTTCCCTTGTATGTTATTTGTTGTTTTTCCATTGCTGCTTTCAATAATTTTTCTTTGTCTTTAATTTTTTCCAATGTGATTACTATGTGTCTTGGCATGTTTCTCCTTGGGTTTATCCTGTATGGGACTTTCTGCACTTCCTGGACCTGGGTGGCTATTTCCTTAACCATGTTAGGGAAGTTTTCGACTATAATCTCTTCAAATATTTTCTCTGGTCCTTTCTCTCTCTCTTCTTCTGGGACCCCTATAATGCGAATGTTGTTGTGTTTAATGTTGTCCCAGAGGTGTCTTAGACTGTCTTCGTTTCTTTTCATTCTTTTTTCTTTTTTCTGTTCAGCAGCAGTGAATTCCACCATTCTGTCTTCCAGGTCACTTATCCATTCTTCTTCCTCAGTTATTCTGCTATTGATTCCTTCTAGTGTAGTTTTCATTTCAGTTATTGTATTGTTCATCTCCATTTGTTTGTTCTTTAATCCTTCTAGGTCTTTGTGAAGCATTTCTTGCATCTTCTCGATCTTTGCCTCCATTCTTTTTCCGAGGTCCTGGATCATCTTCACTATCATTGTTCAGAATTCTTTTTCTGGAAGATTGTCTATCTGCATTTCATTTAGTTGTTTTTCTGGGGTTTTATCTTGTTCCTTCATCTGGTACATAACCCTCTGCCTTTTCGTCTTGTGTATCTTTCTGTTAATGTGGTTTTTGTTCCACAGGCTGCAGGATTGTAGTTTTTCTTGCTTCTGCTCTCTGCCCTCTGGTGGATGAGGCTATCTCTAGATGTTCATATTTTAAAAGAATTTTAAACCTCTCTCCTTAATCACCTAAAAATAAAAGAAGGGAAGGGAGAGAAGAAATGGGGAATTAGGGAGATAGAGGGAAAAAAGGAAAAGAAAAAAGAGAGAAGGAGTGATAAGGGAAGGAATAAAAGGGTTGGATTCAGGTCCTTGACTTAACTCATAGTCTTTTGGAAAAAATCAGGCATAATAAGAGTAGGAAAAAATTGCTGTGGGAATTCAGAAGTTGTATGTCTAACTGTTTCTTTCAATGCTGGGAAAGACTGAAAAAAAAACCAAGTTGTGGTTCTTGAAAACAAAGTAAGAATTTTTTAATAGAAGAAGGAAGGGATGGGATTAGAGATGTGTTCTGGGAAGAAGAAATGATGTGAATTGGTTCTGTACCTACAGATACTCACATACTGTTTTTGTTTGTTAGTCTAGTACCTAAGAACTTATAGTATGAAATCTAAATGTTATTTGGCAAGTATATATTTATAGGATATTTTACACACAGCAGTGTACTAGGGGATATGGAAGATATGAAAAATAAGTCAGATCCAATCTTGTCCTCACAAGCTCTCTGATACAATTGGCAAGCTCTAAGGATGGGCACCCAGCCAGTCCTGGATTTGAATCCTAGCTCAACCACTCAGTCCTTTTATGATTCACTGACAAATATTTGTTGAGCACCTACTATGTTCCTGGTATTATTTTAAGTGCTGAGATACTGTGGTAAGCAAGATGTAAAAGGTACAGTTTTCTTGTGGTATTTTAATTTTTTCTGCCAGCTTTATTGAGATATAATTGACATAGAACATTGTGTGAGTTTAATGTGTATAACATTATGATTTGACACATAAATGTATTGGGAAATGATTACCACAATAGGATTAGTTAACACTCCATCACATCACATAATTACTTATTTTTGTGTAGTGAGAACATTTAAGATCTACTTTCTTAGCAATTTTGAAGTATATAATACAGTATTGCTAACTCTGCAGTACATTAAGTTCCCAGAACATATTCATCTTACAACTGGAAGTTTATACTTTGTCCAACATATTCCATTTTCCCCATCCACCAGTCCCTGGCAATCACCATTCTACTCTGTTTCAATGAGTTTGGCTCTTTTAGATTCCACATATTAATTGAGATCATGCAGTATCTTTTTCTGCCTGACTTATTTCACTTAGCATAATGCCCTTAAGGACCATCAGTGTTGTTGCAAATGGCAGGATTTCCTTCTTTATCATGGCTGAATAATATTTCATTGAATATATATGTACTACATCTTTTTTATTCATTCATCCATCAATGGACACTTAAGATTGTTTCCATATCTTGGCTAATGCTGCAATAAACATGGGAGTACAGATAACTCTTTGAGATACTCATTTCATTTCCTTTGGGTATATACCCTGAAGTAGAATTGCTGGATCACATGGTAAGTCTATTTTTAATTTTTTGAGGAATCTCCATATTGTTTTCCACAGTGGCTGCACCAATTTACATTCCCGCCAACAATGCATAAGGGTTCCCTTTTCTCCACATCCTTGCCAACATTTGTTACCCCTTGTCTTTTTGAAACTAACTGGTGTGAGATGTCATGGCATTCTGATTTTAGAAGAGGGAGGCACAAAATAAACAAATAGATCAACAATATTCTGTCAGATAATGAGAAATGCCATTAAGAAATGAACTGGGGTGGGCTTCCCTGGTGGCGCAGTGGTTGAGAGTCCGCCTGCCAATGCAGGGCACACGGGTTCGTGCCCCGGTCCGGGAAGATCCCACATGCCGCAGAGTGGCTGCGCCCGTGAGCCATGGCCGCTGAGCCTGCGCGTCCGGTGCTCCGGGCGCCTGTTGCTCCGCAACGGGAGAGGCCAGAACAGTGAGAGGCCCGCGTATCGCAAAAAAAAAAAAAAAGAAAAGAAATGAACTGTGGTATGTGATAAGCAAGGCAGGGACAGGGACATGTGGTTTTTGCTTTTGACTGAATGATCAGAAAAGGTCCTAAAGCAGGAGTGGTTTTCTCTTTCGGCTTAAGGATGGACTGTAGTGAGCAAAGGGGAGAGTAATATGAAATGAGATCAGAAGTATCTAAGGCAAGATCAAATGGTAATGAGTTTGGTTTTTATTCTAATTATATTTGGAAGCTCTTGAAAGATTTTAAGCAAGTTTCCCTGCTTAAAATATAATGGCATGATAAGATTTGCCTTTATTTTAGCCTTTCAATTTTAAAAAAAATGCTTTTTGTTTTGTTTTATAAAATTTGATGTCCAAAATGGAAGTAGAGAATGAGTTATACCATTTGACTTTTCTGTTTAATCTAGAAAACCAAGAATACAAAATAAAATTGATATTGGTTAGTAATCTCAATGGTAATAGTGTCTTCCCTATGAGACTGAGTGTTCCTTGAAGATAGATGTTATATCTTATTCATTTTTGTATCCCCAGCCCCTTATATTGGTAACTGGCACTTTTTTTTTGCGGTACGCCGGCCTCTCACTGTTGTGGCCTCTCCCGTTGCGGAGCACAGGATCCGGACGCGCAGGCTCAGCGACTATGGCTACGGGCCTAGCCGCTCTGCGGCATGTGGAATCTTCCCGGATCGGGGCACGAGCCCGTGTCCCCTGCATCGGTAGGCGGACTCTCAACCACTGCGCCACCAGGGAAGCCCCGGTAACTGGCACTTTTACAGGCAAATCACTTGGTGCCTGTGGAAGAACACATAGGGTCTAAGTGATCAAGTACCACCAGCCATGGAGAGAGACATACAAAGAGCTGTTTCAGATCAAAGACACGTTAAAATTTAAAGCTTTTCTGAGATAAGGTGGGTTTCCCATAGCGCTGAACCCGAAATAGTCCAGTCAAGTCCCTAGGTCATCCTTTATTTCAGACACTGGAATACTAATCCTTTATGGCTATAAAATGTCTTTTACCTCAATAGGACTTCACCATTTATTCTTTTAATTAGAAAACTGTATTTAACCATAATTAATCATTCCTGGGGATGTGTCTAGAGAGTATACTGGAGTCAGGGTATTACCATCTAGTTAGTTCTAATAGAAACATGACCCTTTATTTATTTAAACTGAATGATCATTTAGGTTAAAGCATTTGACTCATCAGAACTTCCAAAAATACTAGTAACACTAAGTGTCTGGTTTTGAAATAATACAGTGGAAAGAAGCTGTCAATCAGTGTTTAGTTCCTGAGGAACTGAGGTTACTATTTCTCAAACCTTGATAAATGGTATTACTAAGAGCAGTCTTTGTAAGAAAGGTTAATAAGCATGTGTACACAAATAACAAAGGTATTTATGTACATTTTTATTTAATAGTGCTTAAAATTTTTATGGCACTTTACAGCCTTCAGAACACTTCATTTACACCTTATTCCTCTTGATACTCAAAATGACCTCTCAAGATCTTAGAAAAATTGCTTATATTCACTGACCCTCAGTTTCATTACCTATAAAATTAGGATGATTCCACCTATATTAAAGCATCTGTGAATAGTAACTGAGTATGTAAAGAAGTACCTGCCTCTCTTGGTATGTAGAAAGTGATCAATAAATAGTAGTCAGTATTATTATCATCACCTTCATCATTACATTCATGAAACATTTTAGGCACATATTATCTAGTTGACTTAGCTCATAACTGACAGAATCAGGATGTGAACATAGGTACTTCTCATTCCAAAGCTAGTGGTCATCTCTTTCTATTATTATCTTGTCCATAGAGGCAGATAATATTAAGTCTGTAGAGAAAATAGCATTAAAGAGGGCAGTGAAAGATAGGTTGCATTTGTAGCATCCAAGGCTTTTTATGAACTACCTTTATTATCTCTCACCAGTTTTTCAAATTTTATTATTTCCCTAAGAATGTCCTCTACTTGAGCTTCTTCATTCCTACTGTTTGCGTCTTTCTACATTATCATTTCTACATGTCATGTGCATATTTTTATGGGGTCTTACTACTAATCCATACATTTTATCATTATCTTCATGGTTTACAGTGATTCCCTATATTTTGTTAAAAGTCTCTAGCAGTGTTTTCAGATCACAGAGTATTCTTAGGTTTTACAAGATAGAAGTATGCCAAAGCCAATACCGTTGAGGAACAATTTGTTCAATAGAGTTACATAGATTACCTAACAAAACACAGAACTTCTTGGGCTTTTTATTTGCTGTTGTGCACTGAGAATCTCCAGGAGGGAAGGTGGGTATATAGTGGGCAGGATATAGTATCATCTCCTAAACTAATTTGGCCAAGGAATCCTTTTTTTTTCTTTCCCCCGCTAGAGCATTTCTAGAGATTAATTTCATTGGGACACACAGATCTACAGCAATGACTGCCAGAAAACTCTGGACCCATTATATCAGAATTGGTTAGGGTTTTTTAAGTTCCAGGATTCCGAGGACTCACCCCAGTCCTATTAAAACAGAATCTTGGAGAAGGGAGGTAAAATGTCTCCTAGTTTTTCTTTTCCCATCTCTTAAATGATTGGGCTAACTGGAGCTCTATTCCCAGCTGTCTACTAGTCTTACTGTACATCTTCTTCAAGCCATGGAATTCACTCCCATGGCTTCAGTGCTCGTTGTTCTGAAACATATTAGATCCATTCCCCCTATTTTCTGACTTTAGACAGAAACAACAGCATACTGAACAATTCCTATGAGATACTTCAATGAGACCTCACACTCAGAATGTTAAAAGTGAGACTAAGTATTCCCTTCCTCTAAACAAGAACTAAAAATTGCTTTTCCTCGAGTATTTTCTCTCTTAGCAAATGATGCCTACCCTCTATCTGGATATCCAAGTTAGAAACCCTAGAGTCAGTTTTCTCCCTTATTCCCAGTATCCTTTCAGTTACCAGGCCTGCCAATTATACTTTCTAAATAGTTCTTAAAGTGGAAGGCCACTTCTTTCTACCATCAGTACCTCTACCCCAGTCTAGGCCTCTGTCACTTCTCTCCTGAACTACAGTTGCATCTTGATTTTCTACCTCCAACCTGTTCTCCTCTAATCCAGGCTCCACACTGTAGTCTTAATGATATTCCTACATTTCAAATCTGATTATAGCACTGTGTTGCTTTAATCAGTGACTTCATACCACCCTAGGATTAAGTCCAAGATGCTGAACTTAAGAGGCCTTTCACAGAATCGGGACCCTGCCTCTCTGACGAGCATTATCTCACTCCATTCTTCCCCTTACTCTCTACTATAGCCTTCAGCCCACGAGAGACTTTTCTGTTCCTTCTCTGTGTATCATTCCATGCCTTTGTACATGTTTCCCTCGCCCCTAACTGCCGTCTCCTCCTTCTCTCCTTTCTGCCTCTAACCTTTCCATCAGCTAAGTACTCATCCTTTACTTTTCATTTAAATACATCTTCCCCAAGGAGATCTTCCTTATTTTCTGGACCAGGTCAGAATCCTTTGCTCTTCATTGTTATTACATATCTTATTGTAGTGGTTGTTCATTGTGGGCCTACTGTGGCTGATGCTGCTATTTACATCCCCCTAGACATTCATTCCTTCTTTCTTAGCAAGAAGAATTCTTATTTTTAGCTGGGCACATTGCTGCATAACAATGACTATATTCTCTCTTTTCCTTTACAGCTCCATTTGCCTTGTGATTAATTCCTAGGATTTGAGATAAGTTGAGTGTGATTTCTGAAAACTATCATTAAAGGGAAGGCACATACTCTTCTTTGGCCCTTCCCTTTTCTCCTTCTGCTGACTAGTATGTGAATGTGCTGACTGGCACTTGAGTAGCCATACTGGGTCATGAAGTGGCACTGAGGACAACAGAGCAGCCAGGTAGAAGGGACCTGGATTCCTTATGACTGTAGTTTACTACCATATCAGCCCTGGACTCTTGGCTTCCATAGTTCCTTTATGTGAGGAAAAAAATAAGCTTCCATCTTTTTTTAAGCTAGTGTTACTTACTTACTCCAGTGTGTATTTTTACTCTGATATAGCTGCTTTTCATCTGAGCCTCTTCTTGTGTTTGGATAATTCTGTACCTTATGAGTCTTACTAGGAGGCAGAGCCTCTCTCACAGTAGAAAAGTTGTGTAATCACTCCCTCAGCTTCCCTTGTAGCTGGGGTATGATGTATGATCTAGACTTAACCGAACTGAAGTGTCTGTCTCAGTTTTGAATTCATGAGTTAGTGATACAAATAAGTGGAGGCAACAGTGAATTCTTCCTGGCAGTGGCTATAGTAGGTAGAACTTTGGGGGCGGGTGGCAATAGAACATTCAGGTTGGAGGTGCCATTCTTTGTTTAGGGCCAGTGAGATCCCAATTGTAGCAGCTAAAGCTTGGTGACAGCAGCGGTAAGGTCTTCATTGGACTAGTTCTGTGGTATCATTTTCCATGCTTTTCTCCTTCATTACATAGTTTCTGAGCCTGTTTCTTCAGCATGCCAACAATTCTGTGAACTATCTAACATTTCAATTTTGGTTGAAACTAAGCAAAGGTTTCTATTGCATGCAGTTAAAATCTTTTACTGATACAGTCATGATCGGTCTTCTCTAGCAGATTATAAATGCTGTCTGGACTGTCTTCTCATCAGTATATCCCCATAGTGCGTAGCATCTCAATGTAGCCTAGCTCACTGCCTGGTACATTAAATAGGTACTCAGTTTTTGTTTGTTTGTTTTGTTTTGTATGTTTTTTAATAAATGAGGAATCCATGCCTCTGATCTCAACTCTCTTACCTACCCCAGTAATTTCACTTTAGCTCCAGTAATCTTCTGAAATTGCTCTTGGTAAGATCACTGCCAGTATTCTGCTTTCCAGATCCAGTGTTTCACTATAACTTGATGAATTTATTTAAAGCTTTGAACACACTATCCTTCCTGGTTCTCATTTTACCATTCTGATTATTTTCTTTTCAGATTTCTGAAGTTATTCCTCATTATCTGCCAGCTGTTATATTTTAGTGATCCTCCAGAATTCTTTATTCAGCTCACCCACTCCTGTGGCATCAGTTACTCTACATGATGATGATTACCAAAAGTTATCTTCTACCCAGACCTCTCTTTTGAGCTTCAAACCATTATATCCAGCTGCCCACTCAATATCTCCATCTGGATATCCCACAAACCTCTCACACTCAACATATCCTACATGCCTAAAATTAAACAAGTTTTGTTGTCCTTCTCCAACAGACAGATACTATAGATATGGCTATTAAATCATTTGCTTAATCTAATTATCGACAGATTAGCTGAAATTAAGTTAATGTACATGGTGCAAATTCACAGTTAAGATTTGTTCTCAGATCTGTTTTCTTTCTTTAGTACTTTCGTTTTTTTGGTTTTTTTAAAAGTTTATTTTTTTGAAGTATAGTTGATTTACAATGTTGTGTTAATTTCTGCTGTACAGCAAAATGATTCAGTTATATATGGTATATATAAATTCTTTTTCATTTTAATCTAGTACTTTCTATTTTTCCATCAGTGTACAATTAAGACTATTGATAATTTCCAAAAATTCTGTTTAGTACCAGGACTTTACTACTGAGCGTAGACACAAATAATATTAGTATTGCATGTTGAATAGACCTAAACTAGAATACATTTGCATCTATATTAGTCTATATTGAGAAATCATTTTAATTGCATTTTAAACAATTTTAATTTACCATTTTTATTTAGTAGAGTTTTTAATCTTTTCGAAGTAGAATTTAGCTTTCAGAAAAATGTGATATAAAAGTAGTCAAACTGGGCTTCCCTGGTGGCGCAGTGCTTGAGAGTCCGCCTGCCGGTGCAGGAGACGCGGGTTCGTGCCCCGTTTCGGGAAGATCCCACATGCCGCGGAGCGGCTGGGCCCGTGAGCCATGGCCGCTGGGCCTGCGCGTCCGGAGCCTGTGCTCCGCAAATGGGAGAGGCCACAACAGTGAGAGGCCCGCATAACGCAAGGAAAAAAAAAAAAAAAGTAGTCAAACTTTATTTCTTACATAAAAATTTCACCTATAATCTCACTTATTCACCTTGACATTTTCAATTAAGTGTTTTGAAAATTATAACAATAATTTGCTTTAACAAATTTGTATATTGCCTGAACTCTCTAGGTAGCAATCATGTAAATAGCATGACAGGCGGTTTCAGTTAGAAACCTCTTCAACAGTTTGGTTACCGTGTAAGAAAAACTTCTTCATATTGGAGAATTATTAAGCCATGTAAACCAATAAAAATTGGTTGTTGATGTTGCAAACATTCAAACAGAGAAGTTGAGCAAATTATTGAAATTTGCAGAGTAGCTTTTTATATTTAATCATCCTCAGAAAACAGCTGATGCAAAAAATATGTGAATGCAGTTTTATTCATTTGAAACCGTTAAGCTGAATTAGATTTTTTTTCAAACAATTTATGGAAGCACGGTAGTTTCTTTTGGATTTTAATTTTGTCTAATGTCTTATGTTCAAAAGTACATAAAAAGAAATTTTTCCCTTTATAATAATTTCTTTTAACTCTCTTAAAATAAGGTATTTTAAGAGTTCCCTGTGTTGATATATTGATAAAATGCTCTGTGTGTTGTATACTTGGATTATATTAAAGCTAGTGGATTTATTTCTAACTATTATTCTTTTCTGTTAGACATCTGTTTGAAGGTTTAAAGATTGTTTTTTTCTAAATTTTTTGATTTATTATTTTTGGCTGCATTAGGTCTTCATTGCTGCATGCAGGCTTTCTCTAGTTGTGGCGAGCATGGGCTACTCTTTGTTGTGGTGTGCGCTTCTCATTGTGGTGGCTTCTCTTTTTGTGGATCGCGGGCCCTAGAGCGCATGGGCTCTAGGGCACTCGGGCTTCAGTAGTTGTGGCATGTGGGCTCTAGGGCATGTGAGCTTTAGTAGTGTGGCGCACGGGCTTACTTGCTCCGTGGCATGTGGGATCTTCCTGGACCAGGGATCAAACCTGTGTCCCCTGCATTGGCAGACGGATTCTTAATCACTGCGACACCAGGGAAATCCTGAAGATTCTGAATAAAGCCAGTTTTTAAATTCATTGCTGTGAATCATATGACATTGAATATGCTTGTACAGTCATGTATTCTATGGACAGTTGCTGTGCATCACTGGAGCCTAGCCAAGATATCTTTTGGTCCTGATTGTTCCCAAGTTTATCTCTTCCTTTTGTAGAGTTAGGAATTCATGGAAGTAAAATCAGAGTTCACAGGAGTAGTAGAAAACACAAAGCTAGAAATTTGAAAAGGTACTGAGAAGTTTCAGTGAGGTTTGTATAATTTATGTGTATGTCATGTACAAAGCATCTTTATACGTATTCTGTTTTATACAGTGGACCTTGGCACAGTTCCTGTTGGAGATTGTTGAATTTGATTGTAGGCCATTTTTCAATTTTTATTTTGGCATAGTTGTTAACTCTTATTTGAGGCTAGTTTGGAAATGCCAAAACTGATAAACTTTCTATTATTGTTAATTACCTATATAACAGACCTTGGGTTTTAAAAGTTTAGGATAATGTTAAACTCTAACCACTTACAGGGAGAAGAGAATTTCTTTTGCATATGTTTAATATTCATCGAACACCCATGATATAGACATTAAATAAGAATGTGGATTCTTTGTTTCTCCACAACTTTCTTGTTCATTACCTGTTGAGACCAAATTGAAGTAAAAGAACTATCACAAGCAAGATTGATTTTTTTGGACATTTTCTGACTTTGTTCTGAAATAGATATGCTTAGGTATGAACTCCTATTAACCCTGAAAGTGTGTACTACTAATGGTAGAATTTGTTTTAAAAACTGAGTGACTGAACCAATGTATACTTACCTGATACTATTTTTAATTACTTTAACAGTGTTACTAGATGTAATACCCAGTCTCTTGTATATATTTTTATCTTTAATAGGAGATTCATGGAAACAAGTAGATTGTTTAAATATTTCTTGACCTACACCACTACTCAAAAATCTTTCCACATTATTGCACAGAAAATTCTACATGTCAGAATAGCAATTGTACTCTAAATTTCCAAACTTCTATTTAAAGGACGATTTAAAATCTCGAGGGAAGAAGTTTAAACAGCAATAATTATGAATTATATTTTAATAATTAAATACTTTGCTAGTAGGATTTTTTAAATGATTCATACAGAAGTAAAAATAATTTTTTTTATGTAAAAGTAGAAAAAGATGAAAGGCAGCAGAGGTAGGGAGTGGGATGCTATGTAAATTGGGGACGCAATAGGCTGAAATTACATAACTATATGTTGGGGGAAATAGGACTAATTTCATTGAAATCCTGTTGGATGGTTGCTGTGGTTGCATGTGTATTGAAATTATAATAATGACATTTCTGGTAGGTGGCAGCCAAGTAACGTGAAAGCTGGTAGCAAATAACTATGAAGTGGGAAAACTATGGATTAACTGTCAGGAGGGAATTTGAAGCTTTGTTCTTTTTTGACTCATTTTGCACTCTATCGCACTAATATATTCTGTCTTGAAGTGCTTCATTTCTTAAGGTGGGTTTTGCTTAAACAGTTGCCGTGGTTTCCCCTGCTGTCATGGTAGGATTCTCTGGGACAGTTCTCTCCTCAAAGCTGGAGGCTCCCAAATCAAATGCTACTTTGTTTTTTAATCATCTAAATGTAACCTAAAGTGACTAAAGCTTGTAGTTTTAGATATGAACTTGACTTATGAATATGGATTATAATAAGGGAGTTTGAGTTTAGGGGCCAATGCTATGTTGGAAAGGTAAAGAATAACAATGACTCTTAGGTGTGTGTTTTTTAAAGGATTGGTAGGTTGCTTGTGCCTGGGTAGCCTGTACTTCTCGCTGTACCTCTGATGTATCTGGGATGTCTAGCCCCTGAGTGCCTGGCCACTCTTGATAACTGTCAGCACTATCCCAGCAAAAGTACTTATTTTTTCCTCTCTATCCCTCTTTTGTAGTTTAGGGGCTCAACATTTGCCTCAGATCATAAATATCTTCTTTTCTCTATTTTTAATTCTTCTTTTTTTACTCCTCCTCTATTAGATAAGTTAAGCATGAGACAGCCTACAATAAATAGTAGGTTACAGTAAATCAACTATACTCCAATAAAAATTTTTTAAAAATAGTAGTTTCCACAAGATTTGACTATGTGCTAAAAAAATTATTTTGGAATAGCACAAATTCATATTAATGTTATGTTGACAGTGTGTATAACAGCAAAATAAAAACCTCATACTCAGAGAGTTAAGCATGGGAGTCCTTTCTGTATAAACTTATAATCTAAATTAAAAATCTTTGTAGAAATTTTGAACTAAAATGTAATAAGCAGATTATTGATTTGGATTTTCTTTGGACATACTGGTAATTTGATATAAATTGACTTTTGCTGAATCAGATAACTGCAGAATTTTTGAACTAAAATAGATGTGTGATTTTATGTGAAATTTCAGAAGCAGCAGTAGTAATTACAGGTGTTTCAAGGTATACTGGAGCCAGCTTGCAATGGCTTACAAGAGCTAATTGTTAACTTTTCAGGAATTTTGTGTGCTGGTTATTCAATACAGACATTATTAAAAATTAAATCATATAAATGTATAATGAAGTTATATTAAAAACAAAGATAATACATACTTAAAATTCATTACTTTATAATTAATTGACTACATTTTACTATTATCTATGCCCTTGAGGTTATTTATACCTATTGTATCTTTACGGTAGAATACTATATAATGGTGGACTACTGTGCATCTCTTCAAGCTCCATGTTCAGTGACATCATGTTAGTAGCTTGAACTTGGCCATGGTGGGAAGTTTGTACCACAGAAATTAGCAAATGCTACAAATCAGAGTTTGATATATTGTTTTGTTGATTGCACTTAAAGTAATAGAAAAAAAGGTTAATAAATGCATAGTGTACCTATACTCATTATATTGTAAATTGCATAAAAATTGAGGAAATAGTCTTTCAATATTAAAAAACTGTGATACAATCAACATTCATGGAATTATACCCAGAGAGCTGGTTGTTAAATATTTGCTAGCATACCACTGGTTTAAATTCATCAAACTTTGTTAATTTTTTAATTAATAAGTTACGATTTAACATAAATGCTTTAAATTTAAGCTACACAAATGGCAATAAAATATATTTTTATTCATCCAATATGTTACTACCCAGAGCATGAGGTGTATTTATGCATTTATGACAAAAAGCTAGCTTGTAGTTTTCTTAAATTTTAATATCCTCAACAACCTTTATATTAGAATTTCCATAAGTGACTGATCAAAGTAACAGAAACTTTAAAAATAATGACAGCAGAAACATGAGTTGTATCCTGGAGATTCTGATTCCATAGGTTTATGGATGGCCTAAGAACCTGACATTTTAGAAACCTTCCCTGGTGGTACCAATCATCAGCCAGGCTTAGGAATCACTGTATGGCATAATTTCCAAAGCCTTTTTTGCATACTGAAGACCTTTACTTAGAACAAGTAAAATAAAAAAGATAGAAGGAGATTTTGCAACCTTTGTGCTGTTCATCTGTTGAGTTTGACACTATTGCATGTCTCATGTTGGCACTATTAGAAAACCATGAGCAGTATACTGTGAAGATCTTTTTAATCACTAAGAAAGTTTTATCCAAATAAAGTATCCGTACACACACAAAGAGTCTGAAGATTTGCTTTCTTGTCCTGATTCTGTCATTTTTGGGGTTCTGTTACCTTGCATGTGTAATTCTCATTCTCTTTAAAAGCTTCCATTTCCTCATCCATTATATAAAGAGATTATACTAGATAATCTTTAAGATAGAAAAGATGATTGATCAAAATATTACCTTTCATTCATAGGGATTAATTTTTCAGTGCTGCTTCTGAGTCCACTGAGTATCTTAACCCACAAAGAAAATTAGAGTGATTGCAATTTTTCACTTATTTCTTTTTCTGTATGATGGGGAGAATAATAGTACACATCATTTTAGTGTTATTTTTGAGTTTCGGTAAGTAAATTTATTAGTGTTTAAAAGAATTTCTGGCACAAAGTACGTGCTGTATAAATATTAGCTGCTATTCTACCTTCCTTCTCTTTTCCTTCTCCTCCCCCTTCCCTTTACTTTTCCTGCCTCTACTTCTTCCCCTACTGTAGCTTACTCTTCATTTTCTGCCCCTCTCCTTTTCATGGAGGGTTGATGGTTCATATTAAACTACCACCTTTTTCCTTCTTCTCAAGTGGCGTATTGAGAAATAGTCTTTAAAAGTGCAGTATAGGGCTTCCCTGGTGGCGCAGTGGTTTAGAGTCCGCCTGCCGATGCAGGGGACACGAGTTCGTGCCCCGGTCCGGGAGGATCCCACGTGCCGCGGAGCGGCTGGGCCCGTTTATAACATTAAGAACTTTAAAATCTCCTTGTAAGACTTCTTTTTCCATCAACAAAACAGACTAAAACCTGAAAATCTCTTCTGCTACAAAATATTTTGTAGTGCTGGATGAAATATAACCTTTTTTAAATGTCCAGCTGAGATACATATACATATGTATTTTTTAAATAAATGATTTTTACATACACCATTATAAATGAGATTAGCTTTATTTTTCCCTTTTTGTACTGGCCTCCTATGCTTTTGGTATCAGATTATGCTAGCTTCTTAAAAAGAACTGAGGCATTTTTCCTCTTTCTCTATTCTTTGGAATATATTGTATGAAAAAGGGTTACCTGTTCCTGGAAAATACACCTGCTAGACTTTCTGAGTTAGTGGGTTTTTTACAGGAAGATTTTTGACAATTAATTCAATTTCTTTAATAGTTGCAGGTTCTGTTTTGTTTTTCCAATCTTCTTTGGTTCATATTTATAATTTATATATTTTAGAAAATTGTTCAGTTTAACATTTCAAATTTATTGGCAAAAAATTGTTTATATTTTCTTACACTTTTACATATATTTGTGTATATTTAATAGTATTTATTTATGCCATCCCATTTAAAACTTGACTAATTAATAAGAAATTTGTCTATAATTCTTTGAAGACCCAGCTTTCAACTTTATAGTTTCTTTTTTATTGTTTATTTATTTTGTATTTCATTAAACATTCTCTTCTTATTTCATTTATTATCCTTCCTGTTTTTCTCTCCTGTTGATGTTATTTTTATAATTTCTTGAATTAATTTTAGATCATCAATTTTTACCTTTTTGGTTTTTGATATAAACATTTAGGGCTATATGTTTTCCTATAAATAATAATTTGGATACATGTCTCAATACTTGGTACACTATACGGTGCTCATCTGATAAAGTTTTTAACTGTCTTATAATTTCCATTATGAATTCTTCTTTGACCCATTAATTATTTTGAACTTTTTTTTTAAGTTCCCAGGTGTATTAGGACACTTGATTTGGTGCTTCTTTTATTACTGATATCTCATTTCTAACATTTTGGCACAGTATTAATTTCTTATTGCTCCTGTACAAATTACCACAACTTTAGTGGCTTAAAACAACATAAATTTATTTTCTTACAGTTCTGAAGATCAGAAGTCCAAAATCAGTCTCTCTGGGCTAAAATCATGGTGTTAGTAGGACAGTGTCCCTTCTGGAGGCTCTAGAGAAGAATCTGTTTTCTCTCCTTTTTTGGCCTCTGGTGACCACCTGCATTTCTTGGCCTGTGGCTCCTTCCTCCACATTAATATCTCTCTCTGACCTTCAAACCTCTGCTTCTGTACTCATATCTCCTTCTCTTACTCTGACTGTCCTGCCTTCTTCTTATCACTCTTGTGATTTTTTTGGGTCTACTAGGTAATTCAGGATAATCTCTCCATCTCAAGGCTCTTAATTTAGTCTACAGGGTCCTTTTTGCCATGTAAGGTAACACAGGTTCCAGAGATTAGTACATAGACATCTATGAGGGGAACATTATTCTGCCAATCACAGACACTATGTTTAGAGTATGTTCACGTGACATATAGTTTTTGTTATTTTTTCGGACTGTCTTTGTAGCTCAGTTAGTGCATCATTAAATTTTATTAAGATTCCATATATGCTTGAAAAGAACCTGGTTGTGGATATGTAGTTTTCTGCAAGATTATATTTACAAAATCAAGCTTGTTATATATGTAGTGTCCAGATTTTTCAAATCTTTACTGATTTTTATTTCTTCATTAGATTATGAGAGAAGTATGTTAAGATTTCTCATTTTTTTCAATATTAATATATATCGGCTTGTAGTTCTATCAATTTTTGCTTTATGTATATTGAGACTCTGTTGGTAGATGTGTTTAGCTTCAGGATTGTTTTGAATTCCAGTAAAGTTTCCCTTTTATCATTATTGGCCCTTTCAAAATCTATTAATGCTTTTGTCTATGTTAATACTGCCTATACCAGCTTCATTTTGGTTAATATTTGTCTGATATATCGTCTCTTAACCTTTATTTTCTTTTTTGTGTGTGTATGTTTTAATGTTTTAGGTAATCTCTTATAAAGAGCATAGAAGTATAAATGTTTAAATATTCTAAGATTTTTCAGTCTTTTAATAGGTGAGTGTAATCTTTATTATTTATTATTTTATATTTTATGATATGTTTGGACTTATTTCTATCACTTTATTCATGCTTTCTCTTAATCATGCCTTTACTTCTGTCTTTACCAGCCCTCTCTGACTGATACATTTTTCTGTTATTTCCCCTCCCCAACCTTTCCCCTTTTAGTCCACCAATTTAAATGTTAATCTCATACAAAATGTGCCTTCACCAAAACATCTAGAATAATATTTGACCAAATATCTGGGCACCATGGCCTAGTCATGTTGACACATTAAAATTAACCATTACACTCTCCAAATTATTCAGTTTTATTGTTACTGTTCTTAAGATTCTGTGTTTAATTTAGCTTTACCGATATGTTTGCCAATATTTGCTCACACAATTTATTCTTGCATTTCACTCTCCTTTTTATGTTCAATTTTCTTTCTTTAATGGATCTTTCCTGAGAGTCTATGGGAAATACATTCTCAATTTTCATTTTTCTGAAAATATCTTTATTTTGTCCTCATACTTGAATGATGGTTTACCTGGGTATAGAATTCTTGGTTAACATGTCTATTTCCTCAGCCCTTTGAAGGTATTGTCTGTTGTTTTCTAGCATTTGTTGTTACTTATGAGAAATCTACCTTCAATGTAACTGTCTCTTTTGTAGGCATTCTGCCCTTTTTTTGCTGATTGTTTTTAAGATCCTTTCTTTGTCTTTGATGTTCTGCATTTTTCATTAGAGCTTATTTAGGTATGGATTTCTTGTTATTTATCCTGATTTTTCTCATTCCTGGACCAGGGAAGGGGCTCATGTGGCTCATCAATTTTGGAAACTCTCGGCCATTATCTTTTCAAATATTGCGTCCTTCTCCCTTTCTTTGTCATTTCCTCTGGAATGACTATTAAAGATATTCATTCTCAACTGTTCATCTCCGAGAGACATTACAGGTCTGTGTTTCAGCTTTTCCAAAGAATATAGATTTCGTGACTAAATATGAATTTGTTTAATTATTAAAAAATATTCATTCTCTATATCCCTTGAGGTTTTCTTTTTCATCAATGTTTATTTTATTTATTTGTTCATTAAGTTTCTTTTTGGCTCTTTTAAAAATATGTGAGTTCTTTTTCCATATGACCAGTTTTTTCGTTGTTTTTTCTCTCCTTTTAAAAATCTGTTATCATTCTAAACATTCTTATTGTTTGAGTCACTTTCACATTATTCTGTTTGTAGTTTTTGGAAGCTCCTTTGTATCTTTATTTCACCAGCTAAAACTCTCCCTTCATGGTGCCTTCTTCAAGGTGTAATTTTTTTATGATGAACTCATCTTTAGTAGGAATTATTTCTTTCATGGAAATCCAGTGTAGTATCTGAGTATCACTATTTACACTTACATCTTCTGGATCTTTAACGATTTCAAATATCCAGCCAGATTTTATGTTATTTTTAAATTTATGAAATTCATACTGTGCTATTGTGTAAATTTGAAACCCTCACATATATGTGATACTCCTCTAGAGTTTTTGATTTCTTACTGGAGACGCCCCCGCACCCCGCACCCCTCGGCCCATTAAAGGCCTCAGACTGGCTTCTTTGCTCCTTCTCAGAGTTCATGGGGCAGAGTTTTTTGGTTACTTTTTCATGAGTAGCACAGCTCTTTGGTGTTGTGAGCTTTATGCAGATGCTCACAGGTAAAGTTATGTCTCCTCTCCCCCTCACCACCTCACTTCCCCACAAGAGATTTTAAAACTATATATCCAAGCCTTCAGCCCTTAGGGCTTAGAGCTGGGTCTGAAACCCTGTGCATTGCCACTGTTTCAACTCAAGCTTGGGGCACTGGCTTTGATGTCTGTCTGTTTCCAGCACTTGAGGAACTTCCCTTTCTTTAACTTTTTTTAAAAAAATTTTAGCAATGTATTATTTTTAAAGTATTTTATCTATCATTTTTATATGTTTGAAGCAGGAAGGAAGCCCCTACACATCAGCTTGGACTACCATGTTGTAAGAATTGTCTGTGTTGTTTTGGAAATATTGAAGAAATTTGATTGAATCTTAGTGTCTTTATGTTTTAAGAATGTTGATTGATTTTCTATATTAATACTTTGAAAAAAATCTATTTTAGAATTATTTTAACTTTTCCCCTTCTAGTGGGATTTTTAAACTTTATTTTTTGCAAATATCTGTACATAAATATTCAATAAATGTTTTTCTAAGTGAAAATAAGTTGATGTGTAGTTTGTGCCAAACAGTGTTCTAGATGATTTTAATTAGAGTATTTGCTTTGGGACTCTTGTGTATTAGAGTTAGACCTAAAGACCCTACCCTATTAACTATATTCTAATGCCAGTCTGTGGTATGTAGTATTATTATCACTGTTTTACTGATGAGGTAATTAAGACATTGAGAAAGAAACTTGCCCAAAATCATGGCCAGCACGTAGCAGAGCTGCATTTGAACTGAGTCTCTCTCCAGAAGTCTGTATTCCGTTTTTTTTTTTTTTGACATCTTTACTGCAGTATAATTGCTTTACAATGGTGTGTTAGTTTCTGCTTTATAACAAAGTGAATCAGCAATACATATACATATATCCCCATATCTCCTCCTTCTGTGTCTCCCTCCCACCCTCCCTATCCCACCCCTCTAGGTGGTCACAAACACCAAGCTGATCTCCCTGTGCTATGTGGCTGCTTCCCACTAGCTATCCATTTTACATTTGGTAGTATATATAAGTCCATGCCACTCTCTCACTTTGTCCCAGCTTACCCTTCCCCCTCCCCGTGTTCTCAAGCCATCCTCTACATGTGCATCTTTATTCCTGTCCTGCCCCTAGGTTCTTCAGAACCTTTTTTTTTTTTTTTTTAAGATTCCATATATATGTGTTAGTATATGGTGTTTGTTTTTCACTTTCTGACTTACTTTACTCTGTATGACAGACTCTAGGTCCATCCACCTGACTACAAATAACTCAATTTCATTTCCTTTTATAGCTGAGTAATATTCCATTGTATACATGTGCCACATCTTGTTTATCCATTCACCTGTTGATGGACACTTAGGTTGCTTCCATATCCTGGCTATTGTACATTGCAGTACATGACTCTTTTTGAATTATGGTTTTCTCAGGGTATATGCCCAGTAGTGGGATTGCTGAGTTGTATGGTAGTTCTATTTTTAGTTTTTTAAGGAACCTCCATACTGTTGTCCATAGTGGCTGTATCAATTTACATTTCCACGAACAGTGCAAGAGAGTTCCCTTTTCTCCACACCCTCTCCAGCATTATTGTTTGTAGATTTTTTGATGATGGCCATTTTCACCGGTGTGAGGTGATACCTCATTGTAGTTTTGATTTGCATTGCTCTAATGATTAGTGATGTTGAGCATCGTTTCATGTGTTTGTTGGCAATCTGTATATCTTCTTTGGAGAAATGTCTATTTAGGTCTTCTGCACATTTTTGGATTGGGTTGTCTGTTTTTTTGATATTGAGCTGCATGAGCTGCTTGTAAATTTTGGAGATTACTCCTTTGTCAGTTGCTTCATTTGCAGATATTATCTCCCATTCTGAGGGTGGTCTTCTCATCTTTTTTTATGGTTTCCTTTGCTGTGCAAAAGCTTTTAAGTTTCATTAGGTCCCATTTGTTTATTTTTGTTTTTATTTCCAATTCTCTAGGAAGGGGGTCAAAAAGGATCTTGCTGTGATTTATGTCATAGAGTGTTCTGCCTATGTTTTCCTCTAAGAGTTTTATAGTGTCTGGTCTTACATTTAGTTCTTTAATCCATTTTGAGTTTATTTTTGTGTATGGTGTTAGGGAGTGTTCTAATTTCATTCTTTTACATGTACCTGTCCAGTTTTCCCAGCACCACTTATTGAAGAGGCTGTCTTTTCTCCATTGTATATTCTTGCTGCCTTTATCAAAGATAAGGTGACCATATGTGCGTGGGTTTATCTCTGGGCTTTCTATCCAGTTCTATTGATCTATATTTCTGTCTTTGTGCCAGTGCCATACTGTCTTTTTTTTGTTTGTTTTAATAAATTTATTTATTTAATTTATTTTTGGCTGCATTGGGTCTTCGTTGCTGTGTGCAGGCTTTCTCTAGTTGTGGCGAGTGGGGGCTACTCTTCATTGTGGTGAGTGAGCTTCTCATTGCGGTGTCTTCTCTTGTTGCGGAGCACGGGCTCTAGGCTCGTGGCCTTCAGTAGTTGCAGCACGTGGGCTCAGTAGTTGTGGCTCACGGGCTTAGTTGCTCCGCAACATGTGGGCTCTTCCTGGACCAGGGATTGAACCCATGTCCCCTGCATTGGCAGGCGGACTCTCAACCACTGTGCCACCAGGGAAGTCGCTACCATGCTGTATTGATTACTGTAGCTTTGTAGTATAGTCTGATGTCCGGGAGCCTGATTCCTCCAGCTCCGTTTTTCTCTCTCAAGATTGCTTTGGCTATTCAGGGTCTTTTGTGTTTCCATACAAATTGTAAAATTTTTTGTTCTAGTTCTGTGAAAAATGCCAGTGGTAGTTTGATAGGGAGTGCATTGAATCTGTAGATTGCTTTGGGCAGTGTAGTCATTTTCACAATATTGATTCTTCCAATCCAAGAACATGGTATATCTCTCCATCTGTTGGTATCATCTTTAATTTCTTTCGTCAGTGTCTTATAGTTTTCTGCAGGCAGATCTTTTGTCTCCTTAGATAGGTTTATTCCTAGGTATTTTATTCTTTTTGTTGCAGTGGTAAATGGGAGTATTTCCTTAATTTCTCTTTAACATTTATCATCAGTAGTGTATAGGAATCCCAGAGATTTCTGTGCATTAATTTTGTATCCTGCTACTTTAGCAAATTCACTGATTAGCTCTAGTAGTTTTCTGTTAGCATCTTTAGGATTCTCTTTGTATAGTATCATGTCATCTGCAAACAGTGGCAGCTTTACTTCTTCTTTTCTGATTTGTATTCCTTTTATTTCTTTATCTTCTCTAATTGCTCTGGCTAAAATTTCCAAAACTATGTTGAATAATAGTGGTGAGAGGGGGCAACCTTGTCTTGTTCCTCACCTTAGTGGAAATGGTTTCAGTTTTTCACCGTTGAGAATGATGTTGGCTGTGGGTTTGTCATATATGGCCTTTATTATGTTGAGGTAAGTTCCCTCTATGCCTACTTTCTGGAGGGTTTTTATCATAAATGGGTGTTGAATTTTGTTGAAAGATTTTTCTGCATCTACTGAGATGATCATATGGTTTTTCTTCTTCAATTTGTTCATATGGTTTATCACATGCATTGAATTGCGTATATTGAAGAATCCTTGCGTTCCTGGGATAAAACCCACTTGATCATGGTGTATGATCCTTTTAATGTGCTGTTGGATTCTGTTTGCCATTGGCCTGTAGTTTTCTTTCTTTGATATTGGCCTGTAGTTTTCTTTCTTTGTGACATCTTGGTCTGGTTTTGGTATCAGAGTGATGGTGGCCTCATAGAATGAGTTTGGGAGTGTTCCTCCCTCTGTATATTTTGGAAGGACTTGAGAAGGATAGGTGTTAGCTCTTCTCTAAATGTTTGATATAGAATTTGCCTGTGACACCATCTGGTCCTGGGCTTTTGTTTATTGGAAGATTTTTAATCACAGTCTCAATTTCAGTGCTTGTGATTTGCCTGTTTCTTCCTGGTTCATTCTTGGAAGGTTGTGCTTTTCTAAGAACTTGTCCATTCTTCCAGGTTGTAATCTTATTGGCATATAGTTGCTTGTAGTAATCTCATGATCCTTTGTATTTCTGCAGTGTCAGTTGTTACTTCTCTGTTTTCATTTCTAATGCTATTGAGTTGAGTCTTCTCCCTTTTTTTCTTGATGAGTCTGGCTAATGGTTTATCCATTTCGTTTATCTTCTCAAAGAACCAACTTTTACTTTTATTGATCTTTGCTATTGTTTCCTTCATTTCTTTTTCATTTATTTCTGATCTGATCTTTATGCTTTCTTTCTTTCTGCTAACTATGAGGTTATTTTGTTCTTCTTTCTCTAATTGCTTTAGGTGTAAGTTTAGATTGTTTATTTGAGATGTTTCTTGTTTCTTGAGGTAGGATTGTATTGCTATAAACTTCCCTCTTAGAACTGCTTTTGCTGCATCCCATAGGTTTTAGGTCGTCGTGTTTTCATTGTCATTTGTTTCTAGGTATTTTTTGATTTCCTCTTTGATTTCTTCAGTGACCTCTTGGTTATTAAGTAGTGTATTATGTAGCCTCCATGTGTTTGTGATTTTTACAGAATTTTTCCTGTAATTGATATGTAGTCTCATAGTGTTGTGGTCAGAAAAGATAGTTGATACGATTTCAATTTTCTTAAATTTACCAAGGCTCTTTTGTGACCCAAGATATGATCTATCCTAGGGAATGTTCCATGAGGACTTGAGAAGAAACTGTATTCTGTTGTTTTTGGATGGCATATCCTATAAATATCAGTTAAGTCCATCTTGTTTAATGTATCATTTAAAGCTTGTGTTTCCTTATTTACTTTGACTTTGGATGATCTGTCCATTGGTGAAAGTGGGGTGTTAAAGTCCCCTACTATGATTGTGTTACTGTCGATTTCCCCTTTTATGGCTGTTAGCATTTGCCTTATGTATTGCGGTGCTCTTATGTTGGCTGCATAAATATTTACAGTTGTTATATCTTCTTCTTGGATTGATCCCTTGATCATTATGTAGTGTCCTTCTTTGTCTCTTGTAATAGTCTTTATTTTAAAGTCTATTTTGTCTGATATGAGAATTGCTACTTCCACTTTCTTCTGATTTTCATTTGCATGGAAAGGCTTTTTCCATCCCCTCACCTTCAGTCTGTATATGTCGCTAGGTCTGAAGTGGGTCTCTTGTAGAGAGCATATATATGGGTCTTGTTTTTGTATCCATTCAGCCAGTCTATGTGTTTTGGTGGGAGCATTTAATCCATTTACATTTAAGGTAATTATCAGTATGTATGTTCCTATTGCCATTTTCTTAATTGTTTTGGGTTTGTTATTGTAGGTCTTTTCCTTGTCTTGTGTTTCCTGCCTAGAGAAGTTCCTTTAGCATTTGTTTTAAAGCTGGTTTGGTGGTTCTGAATTCTCTTAGCTTTTGCTTGTCTGTAAAGGTTTTAATTTCTCTGTTGGATCTGAATGATATCCTTGCTGTATAGATTAATCTTGGTTGTAGGTTTTTCCCTTTCATCACTTTAAGTATGTCCTGCCACTCCCTTCTGGCTTGCAGAGTTTTTGCTGAAAGATCAGCTGTTAACCTTATTGGGATTCCCTTGTATGTTATTTGCTGCTTTTCCCTTGCTATTTTTAATATTTTTTCTTTGTATTTAATTTTTGATAGTTTGATTAATATGTCTCTTGGCATGTTTCTCCTTGGATTTATCCTGTATGGTACTCTCTGCACTTCCTGGACTTAATTATTTCCTTTCCCCTATTAGGGAAGTTTTCAACTATAATCTCTTCAAATATTTTGTCTCTTTTTTTTCTCTTCTTCTTCTGGGACCCCTATAATTCGAATGTTAATGCGTTTAATGTTGTCCCACAGGTCTCTAAGACTGTCCTCAATTCTTTTCATTCTTTTTCCTTTCTTCTGCTCTGCAGTAGTTATTTCCACAATTTTATCTTCCACATCACTTACCCGTTCTTCTGCTTCAGTTATTCTGCTATTGATTCCTTCTAGAGAATTTTTAGTTTCATTTATTGTGTTGTTCATCATTGTTTGTTTGCTCTTTAGTTCTTCTAGGCCTTTGTTAAACGTTTCTTGTATTTTCTCCATTCTATTTCCAAGATTTTGGATATCTTTACTATCATTACTCTGAATTCTTTTTCAGGTAGACTGCCTATTTCCTCTTCATTTTTGTTTGGTCTGGTGGGTTTTTACCTCCATCTGCTGTGTGTTTCTCTGTCTTCTTATTTTGCTTAACATACTGTGTTTGGGGTCTCCTTTTCGCAGGCTGCAGGTTCGTAGTTCCCGTTGTTTGGTGTCTGCCCCCAGTGGGTAACGTTGGTTCAGTGGGTTGTGTAGGGTTCCTGGTGGAGGGGAGTGGTATCTCTGTTCTGGTGGATGAGGCTGGATCTTGTCTTTCTGGTGGGCAGGTGTGCATCCGGTGGTGTGTTTTAGGTGTCTGTGACCTTATTATGATTTGAGGCAGCCTCTCTCCTATTGCGTGGGGTTGTGTTCCTCTCCTGCTAGTTGTTTGGCATAGGATGTTCAGCACTGTAGCTTGCTGGTCATTAAGTGGAGCTGGGTCTTAGTGTTGAGGTGGAGATCTCTGGGACAGCTTTTGCCATTTGATATTACTTGGAGCTGGGAAGTCTCTGGTGGGCCAATGTCCTGAACTTGGCTCTCCCACCTCAGAGGCATAGGCCTGACACCCGGCTGGAGCACCATGACCCTGTCAGGGACACGGCTCAGAAGAAAAGGGAGAAAGAAAGTAGGAAAGAAAGAAATAAAAACATAAAAAGAAATAAAGTTATTAAATTAAAACATTTAAAAGATTTTTTAAAAATAAAAAAATTTAAAAGTAATAAAGAAAAGAAAAAAGAAAGGAAGAAAGAAGAGAGCAACGAAACCAAAAAACAAATCCACCAATGATAACAAGTGCTAAAAAAAAAACAAAACAGAAACGGACAGACAGAATACTAGGACAAATGGTAAAAGCAAAAATATACAGACAAAGTCACACAAAGAAGCATACACATACACACTCACAAAAAGAGTAAAAGGAAAAAATAATACATATATATATATAAAAAGGAAGAGAACAATCAAATCAGTAAACAGATCTACCAATGATAATAAACTGTAAATACTAAACTAAGGTAAACATAAAAAGAGAAGCCAGTCAGTCACATACAGCAAACCCCAAGTCTACATACAGTTGCTCCCAAAGTCCACTGCCTGAATTTTGGGATGATTTGTTGTCTATTCAGGTATTCCAGAGATGCAGGGTACATCAAGTTGATTGTGGAGATTTAATCTGCTGCTCCTGAGACTGCTTGGAGAGATTTCCCTTTCTCTTCTTTGTTTGCACATTTCCTGGGGTTCAGCTTTGGATTGGCCCCGCCTCTGCATGTAGGTCACCTGAGGGCATCTGTTCCTGCCCAGACAGAATGGGGGTAAAGTAGCAGCTGATTAGGGGGCTCTGGCTCACTCAGGCGTGGGAAGTGAGGGGTTTGCATGGAATGCAGGGCGATCCTGCGATGGCAGAGGCCTGCGTGACGTTGCAACAGCCTGAGGCACGCCGTGTGTTCTCCTGGGGAAGTTGTCCCTGGATCGCAGGACCCTGGCAGTGGCAGGCTGCACAGGCTCCCGGGAGGGGAGGTGTGGATAGTGACCTGTGCTTGCACACAGGCTTCTTGGTGGCTGCAGAAGCAGCGTTAGCGTCTCATGCCTGTCTCTGGGGTCTGTGCTGATAAGCCACGGCTCACGCCCATCTCTGGAGCTCGTTTAGGCGGTGCTCTGAATCCCCTCTCCTCGCGCACCGTGAAACAATGGTCTCTTGCCTCTTAGGCAGGTCCATACATTTTCCCCGCCTTCCTCCTGGCTAGCTGTGGCGCACTAGCCCCCTTCAGGCTGTGTTCACGCAGCCAGCCCCAGTCCTCTCCCTGGGATCCGACCTCCGAAGCTGGAGCCTCAGCTCCCAGACCCTGCCCACCCCGGCGGGTGAGCCGACAAGCCTCTCGGGCTGGTGAGTGCCGGTCGGCACCGGTCCTCTGTGCGGGAATCTCTCCGCTTTGCCCTCTGCACCTCTGTTTCTGCGCTCTGCTCTGTGGCTCTGAATCTTCCCCCCCACCACCCGCCGTCTCTGCCAGTGAAGGGGCTTCCTAGTGTGTGGAAATTTTTCCTCCTTCACAGTTCCCTCCCCAAGGTGCAGGTCCTGCCCCATTCTTTTGTCTTTGTTTTTCCTTTTTTCTTTTGCCCTACCCAGGTACGTGGGGACTTACTTGCCTTTTTGGAAGTCTGAGGTCTTCTGCCAGCATTCAGTAGGTGTTCTGTAGGAGTTGTTCCACATGTAGATGTATTTCTGATGTAGTTGTGGGGAGGAAGGTGATCTCCACGTCTTACTTCTCCGCCATATTGAAGGTCTCTCCCCAGGAGCCTGTATTGTTTTTTGTTTGTTTGTTTGTTTGTTTTTGCGATATGCAGGCCTGTCACTGTTGTGGCCTCTCCCGTTGCGGAGCACAGGCTCCGGACGCACAGGCTCAGTGGCCATGGCTCATGGGCCCAGGTGCTCCGCGGCATGTGGGATCCTCCCAGACCAGGGCACGAACCTGCGTCCCCTGCATCGTCAGGTGGACTCTCAACCACTGCACCACCAGGGAAACCCAGGAGCCTGTATTTTTAATCATTATACTTTAACTTTTATATCCTGTTGAGAGAGATCGTTCATTATTGTTACACCTCTGTTTAAAATCCTTCAGAGGACCCCCACTGCCTTCTGCATGATGTTTAAATAAATATTTTAACATGGCATTCATAGCTCTTCTTGACCTTATTCCAGCCTACCCTATTCTATCACGTCACATTATCAGCCCTGTTCCCTGTCTCCAATTACTAACAATTTTCCAAAGGCACTGTGCTATTTCATCCTTCCTTTTTTTTTTTTTTTTATTATATTCTGCCCTCTGGCTGGAATGTACCTTCCTTCTTTTTCTCTCCTGGCTGACTCCTATATGTCCTTAAAAACTATAACTCTTTCTGGAAGTTTCCTTAACTGCTCATGAGATAGTCGTCTCTCTCCTCAGTACTCTCCTAAATTTTTCCTTCTTTAATGTACCAGTGTATAGTACTTATTTCACTATGTTTTGATAAATGATCTTCTTCTCTCTCAACTCGACTAACTTCTTGAGGTAAAGAACTGTGTTCTGCACATCTCTTTGTCCCCATGGCCTAGTAAAACTTACCTGGCACATAGGAGATGTTCAATAAATGTTGAAAGAATGAATGATTATTTCATTACTTGTTTTACAGATCACCCATAAGGTTTGCTTACTGTGATGTCCTGTTGAATTTTTATTTTATTTTATTTAAAAAGTTTTTTTGGTATTTTCTAGTAAACGTGTATTTTATTGACTATAAACTCATATGTAACTTTTAACATTTTCACTCTTGTTGAATTTTTAAATAGTGCTATGAATTATTTTGTTAGTGACATTAATGAAAAGATGTAAGAACAAGAAGTTGCTCTCTTGGAATGTGAGTCAGTTAATGGGTTTCTTGAGATATCTTTTTTAAACACATATTTTTGCTTATTTAGTTGTAAAATAATATAGGTTCCTTAAGAGTGAGTTACTTAAAAGCAATTATATTTAGCTACTCAGTTGAAAGTTATTCTCTGGTGAAAAAGTTAACTCACTTATAAGTATGTATTAAGAAGAATGCCTAGGGGCTTCCCTGGTGGTCCAGTGGTTAGGATTCCAGGCTTCCTCTGAAGGCGGAGTGGGTTCGATCCCTGTTGGGGGAACTAGGATCCAGCAGCATGCTGTGTGGCACAGCCAAAAAAAAAAAAAAATGCTTAGTCTAACTGGTATAGTTCTTTGTTTTAATATTTTTACTCTTGTCAATACTTAATGAAAATATATCTCATTAAACTTGAAGTTACTAGTAATTATTCTGTGACTGCATTTCATTTATGTACTATCTTGACACTGTATATAGAAATATTAATTTTATGAAAGCTCATAGCATTATTCACCACCAAAAGCAATAGAAAGAAAGACAACCATATACAACAAGTAAATCTCTTGAGAAAAAAAAATCTTTCAAAACATACAAAATATATTAATGGTTTTTATATCCTCATTTTATATAAGTGTATAGAAAATTCAGTTCTTTAATTTGGGAGGAAATACTTTGTTTCATGGCTTTTAAAAATATTTAACTCTTTTAACAGGCATGAAGGGGTAAGAAAAGAAAATTACTTGTTTCAGCCTGGTCGGCAGTATATCTGGGCTAGCACTATTTTGCTGCAGCTGAAATTCAAACATGAGGAAATTGGAGAAATTTACAATTCAATGTGTGTTTCATCAGGGAGAAATCCACAGATTGTTTTGACACTCAGTTAGAAATTCAGCATGAAGATGGACGTCTCATGAAATTTGCAGCTGCTGATTGAATTTATATTTCCATAAAGGCCATCAACAGTAGCAGCCTGCAGGGGAAGAGGGGGGAGAGAAATGACAAAAATTGTGAGGCTAGCATTTTTCCTCAGCGTTATAGTGGCAAATTACTGGTAATAAGGGTTTACATTGACCAGGATTAAAGAAAAATATGGACAGCCAGAAGGGAAGGACTTCTCAGTTTAATTGATTTTAACTAAATATGTCTACATTTGATATCTAAATATGTGTTTAGTCATACGTAGAAAATGTAACATGTACCTAAAAGTCAGTTTATTTGTCTTTACTATTTAAATAGGAAAAATAAGTTATTTCTTGAAGTTATAGAAGGTTTTATTGTGTGGGTTATTTTCATAAGAGCCTTTCAAGATAAAAGATGAGTATTGTAGGAACAGAGTACAAGCTTGTTTTTTATACGATTGAAAAATCATTTCATGTTCTTGTAAGTAACACACAATTCACTTTTTGAGAATATCAACTCATTATTTTAAATATTAAAACAATGTTTTGAACAGACAGCCAAGTAACAATCACAGATAACAAGTTGCCTTTTCAAGGAAATTATTTCATTCTCATTTTAAAGTGGGGTTTTTTTTGAGCAAAATTGGCAAAAAGTTAATTCTTTTGTTTAATGCTTGTCGGGTAGAGATTTCATATTGTACATGATTTTAAAATATTCATGGATTGTAGGTGAACTAAATGACTCAAGAATGTGTTCATTGTTCCCGCAGAGTTCTTTGTCTCTGTGGACAGTGTGTGTTTTAACCATAACAGGGTGCCCTCAGATGGCTTTATTGCAAAATTAGTATTTACACAATTGTATATAAAAATGTATCCTTTCTGTGAAAGAAAATTACATTTTGTTTAAAATTATGTAGTCTAAATATAAAAGTGAGATTGTTACCCAGAAAATATATACATAATTGTTAGCCTTTATTTTTTTTTAATGTACTAGATTATTTAAGAATATAAGAACATAGAAACTGATTCCATTAGTTTTGTTATATTTAATTATATTTGAGAACATCTACTATATCTATATTGTAAACTATTTTAATTTGAGAAGAACAGTATACATTTCTGATATTTGTGCTAAAATATACACATGGACATTTTTCGGAGTTTCAGAATTTGCTTTAGGTGTTAAATGAGCATCTTCAGATTACATAACAAGAGTGTGCTTATTCTGCTAGGAGTTTATGAAGGCTTGCTTTTTCAACATTACTTGCTATTGTTTTATTCTCTGTGTTAATACCAGAATCTGCCGCTTAAGTATATTTTTACTTCTTATGCATTAGTTTACAAACCAAAGCAATACTATTTTATGAGAGAAGTACCACTGTGTCCAGCATAGATTTCGCAGGTATTTGGAAAAACTATTTTCTCATTTGTGCTTTTTCTTCCTAGCATTACTCAGGCATACACATTTTTGGGTCATTCATTCAAGAAGTCATTCTAGACTTCTCCCTCTTTCTTTCTTCTTTTCCCTCCCTGCCTACCCATTTGAGAATTTGCAGTATTCAGCATTCCAAAATACATGAGCCTAGCTAATTTAATTTACTGCTTATTAAAAGTCACCTTTTTCTTTAAGTTGCTACCAGTTTCATCACCCAATTAAATCAGTATCTTCATTTGCTATTTTGTGTCTTGCTTCTGCTCATGTGTATTTTTAGTTTTTATCCATGAGATATAATTTATTCTTTCTTTATTCAACAAACGTTTATTACTGATACCTATGTATCAGAAACTATTTTAGGTGCTGGCAACACAGTAGTAAACAACACAAAGCCCCCTCTCCACCTTCATGGAGTTTGCATTTTAGTGGGAGAGAGAGAGACAGTAAATAAATGAATATGTAATATAATGTTACTCATGAATATGAATAACTATAAAGCAAGATAAGGGGCTAGAATGTGACAGAATGGGGATGTGGTGACTAGATAGGAAGTTCTAAAAGGATCTCTCTGATGATGTTCCATTTGAAAAGAAACCTGAGTGTGGGCTTCCCTGGTGGCGCAGTGGTTGAGATTCCGCCTGCCGATGCAGGGGACACGGGTTCGTGCCCCGGTCTGGGAAGATCCCACATGCTGCGGAGCAGCTGGGCCCGTGAGCCATGGCCGCTGAGCCTGCGCGTCCGGAGCCTGTGCTCCGCAACGGGAAAGGCCACGGCAGTGAGAGGCCCGCATACCGCAAAAAAAAGAAAAAAGAAAAGAAACCTGCGTGAAATGAGGGAGTGTAATACTTGGGAGTTCTATGTATTTTCCCTTTACTTTGTATAGCATGAGCATTTCCCCCCGATTTTGCTATATGAGTGTTTGTTTTTCACTTATCCCCATCCTCTAGTCACACTCAACATGAGTAGCCTAGAATTATGCTTCCACAGCTCCTATAGCTTTTCCATCTCATACAGTTTGTATATTTATATACAAATATGTAGAAATAATGTTTCTTTGGAGGGAGAATTATTTATTTTTTATAAAAAATGGAATCATTATATTTACCTTTCCCTGGCACTTGTGTTTCTTACTCAACAGTAAATCATGACCGTTACTTAGATCAGAAGATATAGACCAAAAGCAATTCCTTTTAAAATTCATATTGTCATAATATGGATAATGCCACAGTTTATTTAGCCTTTGATTAATACATTAATGGACATTTCAGTTGCTCGCAACTTTTTTTACTACTACTGAAAATGCTCCAGTAAACATCCTGTACAAATATCCTTTCCTACTCATGCTTTTACGTCTGTAAAATAAATTCCCAGAGTTGACATTGCAGTAGCAAAGGATATGCCCAATTTTTATTAATGAATACTACCAGAGTACTTTCCAAAAAAATCTTAACAATTCACATTTCTCACCCCAGTGTAGGGGAGTGTCCCTTTTCTCCATAGCCTTACTAGCACTAGGTAACTTTGTATTATGTTTTGTGTATTTCCTCTGACTGTTTTTAACCCATCAGTCATCTGTCTCCGTGACGCTCAGCTTGTGTGTACCCTGGGCATGCTATTTGGAATAATGGAACACTGTGCCCTTACGGAACTGTACAGATCACTTTTTATCAATCTTACCATGTTGGGTTTTAACACATGTTTAAGTATATTCTTCACCCACTCTGACCCTCAACACTTCAGTAACACAAGGCCTGACGACACACTGTAGGAGAGCGGTCTGGGTGAATACTTGCTTTCAAAACTAAATGTACGAGATCTTTGCCAAGCCTGTTGGATTATCTGTGCTATTGATTTCTCTTTGTCAATGCACATAAGAGTTCACTACATTTAGAAGTTGTTACCTGAGAGGTCAAACATATTCTTTCCTTGACACTATTTTTCTCTGGGGTTTGAGCAAGCATTTTTCCTATGTTACATATTGCTATGATCAAGACACAGTTCTATTTGTCAGATTGTTGCTTGGCTACTGTGCATTTTCTGGATCTGAAATCACATGCACATTCTAGGCCTATCCCTGAAATTTTTTAAAGTAATATTGTTGACACTTTACTGGGCAAGTGTCTTCATCCCAGTATGTGATGTGCACCAGTGAACAGAGGTCAGGTAAGGGGCAAAGCTGTTTGTCATTTGCCAGGCAGTTTGCTACAACCAGATAAAAGTGTATTCCTATTTTCAGATTTAAAGTATAAACAAAATACATCTCTAGTCTCAACCAGTCTCTTCTTTTTAGAATCTTAATGTTGAAATGTCCCTTTGCTATCAGCTAGCTCAGTCTTTTCACAGCCACCCATTCTAGAAGGTTATGTTTAGAGAGCGTTTTAGTTTCTGCCTTTATTTATTCTTTATGTGAACTGGGAGCTATGGTGATCCAGCAATAGCCTGAGTGACCAAAGACTGCATTAGCAGCTGGACTCTAGAGAAAAGGGAAAGTGAAATCCTGATGAAGCTCTGACTGACTGAGATCATGCCTTTAAATGGTGTGTCTAAAAGATTATTCAGTGCTCACAAGTGTAAAGAGCCAGATGGTGTTTCAAGTTTTTAATGTAGGATGAGCATAAAGGTCTTTGAATTAGATTTTAGTAATAGGGCATGTATAGGAATCTTAGGGGATATACTATACTGTCTTTGATGGGTAGTTAGGGAGAGCATATTGGTTAATCCAAGACTTCTGACAAATAGAGTTTTGAGAATTTAGGTAGAATGGGCATGACAAGTAGGGAGACTTATCAACTCTTCAAGTTAAGTCTGGAGTTGCCTTATATAGAGTAGCCAATTCTATTTTGCCTTCCTATTCCCTGTTTTCCCATTCCCTATCTTATTCATTCTTCCCATTTAAATGTGTTCAGAGTATGTATCTATTACTCTTCTGCTATTTGTTAGAGATTCATGGTGTGGTTCAGAAACTGAGACTTGGAATAACATTTTTGCAAGCTCTGCTGTCACCAGCAGACCTCAGCTCTTAGATCCTTTATTGAATCTGACTAGTTTGGACCACATTTCTTTTGAGGTATCGACTTCTTAATTTAGATTTTTTTATGTGTAAATTCGTTGATTATGTTTTCTAATAGTTTTTTGCTTTAAATGTTTTCTTTCTTAGCATTTTTAAAATGTGAAGTGTTTCAATCTGTTAAAAGATGAATAAATCTAAATATACAAGTAAGATATGTTATATAATATCTAGATAGTTTAACAATTAATTTCCTCTGTTTTCCTCTTCCTTCCTCCCTTCCTTCCTCTTTTTCTTTAATACTTGAAAGCATATTGAAGATTACTTCTAATTCCCCAAATAACTGATGAGGTTTCTTATAGCAAAAGGTCAAGCAGTTTAAGGTTAAAGTTATGTAACCTTTCTATTTTAAACTAGAACATTAAGATTTTTCCTGAACCTACTTCTAACAAACACCCATTCTTTAGTTACCATTATTCTTTGCCTTAGGTACACCATTTGTCTGCCTCCTTAGCTCCTTTTCCTGGCTGCCTTATCACTGTCATCTCTTCTGTTTAGTTCCTTTGACTGCTCTTTTAAACTTAGTTTTGTATAGACTCCTTTATTACATCCATTATACTTATCAACCACTTCAACTCATGTGAGAGTCATGGATATAGATGACAAGTTCTGTACCTCTCTGCAATCGTCAAATAACCATTATGCTTTCACATAGATAACTTCTAAGAAATTGGGTTTATATAAGGTTTTTTGAACCTTAATTATTATACTATATGAAGACAGTGATGTAGATTTTTTATACTATCTTTGCCAATACATAATTTATTATAGTACTATGGAAAATATTAAAGATATCCTTTCAAGTAGGGGCTTTATTATATATTATCCTTCATGATACAAATCTGTTTTATAGTCCATATGATACCCATTTTGTGGTATAGATTTAATTTCTATCATAAAATTGTTTACATTTTCATTTAATGTACCTATAATTAGTAAACCTAGAATGACTTAGGACACTTCTTGTATGATAAGTATTGAATATTCTCTTATACTTGTAAGTACAATTTATTTATGAATTTATTCATTCCAGTATTTGTTCAACAGAAATTCAGGTTGTTCTGGCAATGATAATCTTAAACTCTCCTTATATAGAATTATTCTTTCTTGGAATGTTTTGGTTCATCTGTATTTTTAAAACTCAGAGTAGGGATAAACCAAAGCTATACTAAGTAGACCACTTAGAAGGACGTAAATCTTCTCACAGAAAAAAGGAATAGGGAGAGGTTAGGCGAACAAAAGGAGGGTCTTTATATTTAACTCTATAGGAAACAATTGCACATAAATAAATAGTGTGCATGCACGTGCACACACACACCCCTGCTGCATATGATAAATCATTGGCTGAGGTTCTCATTTGTTTTGTCAGAAGGAGAGTGAAACATCTACTCTTCGTGGCCTAATTCTGATCATTAAGGAGAAAATTGATCAGTAAAGTAGAAACTTGAGAGAAGTCAGTATACAATTTTAGAGTTTATGGTAGCTAAGGAAAGCAGTGCTATAGAGAGTTAGATATATATTCTAACCCATACATTAGAAGAGGAGTCTTCAGAAAGCTCTGCAGGAAAAATAGGTAAGCATTTATATTTCAAGAGGAATGGAAAAGGTCTAAAAAAAAATTACTGACAGTGTATCTGTTACTAATCCTAATGAGGAGATGGAGATGGAAAGTCTGCTAAAGGCAGTGCTCTAACTAGTGTATTAAAAGGGCAAGAACACAAAAATGTCTGTAACTGTAGCCACAGGAAATGTAATGGCAGTAAGATAGGGGGCCTGATGTGTTCCCACATAATCATCAAAATTCAACAAAACGGCATGTTCAAACTATGAACAGAAAACACAAAGCCAAGGACAGTTGCTCAAATCAATAAAACATACTCCTAGAAAGACTAAACCTCAAAAAGATGAGACTTTTTTAAGTCTCATAAATGACACAAAATGGCCATCTACTTTTATGTATGAATTTATGTAAGTGTATATATTTGGTTTTTCTTAGATGGGTAAATATATGTAGGTAACAAATATGTTCTTCTTTGATAACATTGAATATGAGTATTAAGTAGACACAAAAAGCTAAAAACATTTGGAGCATAAAAATTTCAAAAGCTTAACCCATTACTTAAGAAAATAGTATATTTTTAATAGATGAAAGAGAACAAGACAGCTCTGTTCCCTTTTTTTTCTCTTATTTTTTGAGAAATGCTTTTAAGCTGAAAATATAAAACATAACATAGGCAAGAGGGAACATAAAGAAAATACTTAGGGAGACTTCTCTTGTGGTGCAGTAGTTAAGACTCCTTGCTACCAGTGCAGGGGGCTCGGGTTTGATCCCTGGTCAGGGAACTAGATCCCACATGCATACCTCAACCAAGAGTTTGCATGCCACAACTAAGGAGCCCACGTGCTGCAACTAAAGGAGCCTGCCTGCTGCAACTAAGGAGCCCACATGCGTCAACTAAGGAGCTGGTGAGCTGCAACTAAGGAGCCCTTGAGCTGCAACTAACGAGCCCACATGCTGCAACTAAGGAGCCAGTAAGCTGCAACTAAGGAGCCTGCCTGCTGCAACTAAGACCCAGTGCAACCAAATAAAAAATAAATAGATTAAATAAATAAATAAATGTTAAAAAAAACAAAAAGAAAATACTTAGAAAATCTGTAAATGTTCCAAACTTCTGCAAAGACCATTCTTTATGCCTTCTTTTTTCAACCACAGAACAGCCCTTTCTCTCCTCTTCATTATAATGCCAAGAGGAACAAGACATGGGCCTGCTCCTGGGGTCTCAGCCTAGAAGTAGAATACTCATATCACAACATCCCATTTTACAGTTATCTTATTCTGAGGCTTTCTTAACGCCAAACAAATAAAAAGAATGCCTTCAATTCTTTTTTTCTGTTTGTCAGTAATAATTAGGCATTTATTTTCATTCATTGTATAGTCTGGAGCATCTGATTAGTCTTATGATGAAAAAATTCATGAGAAAGCTATCATATCCAAATAAAAGTTAAAAATCAGTTGTTATTTAAAATGCAAAATTGTTACTTGAACTCAATTAGATAAATAATAAATAAGTTACAAAGCTCGGTGGCTTAACACAAGCATTTATTTCTTGGATCAGGCAGCTGTCATTTATTTTATATTTTCATCACTTGGAAAAAATCTTCAAGGTTGACAAGGGGAGAAGAGAGCTAGCTGAAAGCTCACTTGGGGTGATTTTAAGGGCTGGGCCTGGAAGAGGCATATGTCTCTTCTACCCATATTCCACTGGCCAGAACCCAGTCATGTGACCTCCACCAAACAGCAGGGGAGGCTGGAAGATGTAGAGGAGCTTGTGCATAATTGGTGAGCACGAGCTATCTTTGCCACAGTTGATTAAATCCAGTTACGTGAGTGTTTATTGTGAACAGTGTGCATGTGACTTTTCTAGGCACGGGGTTAGAAAGATGAATGTCATGGTTTCTTCCTTCAAGTGAATCATAAACGAGTTCTAAAACTCATTGTAGACTATAGCCTGTATTTAGTTTTAGATTTTCAAAACAAATCCATTGCCTATTCTTAGTATTATGAGACTAATAAGTATTTTTTAAAACAGCCAAAAGATTTGTATACCATCTGTATCAGTTAGGATTCAGGCAAGAAACAGATGGCACATTCAAATTAGATAATAAGGGACTATGTAAAGGTGTGGGCAGGGTCTAGGAGGGAAACCACAGGGTGTAGGAAACCACAGGTGCAATACTAGAGGGTTAACAGCAGGGTGTCTTCACCATTTGCAAGCCTAAAAGGGTGAGGAGAAGTGGTTTCTTGGGCCTGAAGTTGTGACCTTGAGTAAGGGAAACAGCCAGCCTATTTGAATTTGTAGGGAGTGAGCCAGCAAAATAAATTCTCTGACCTTATTCTCCTCCTTCCTTCTAGTCTCCTGTTGGTATTCCCTAATATCTGAATCCCAGTAGAATCCAGAGGGCAAGGGAACCTTTGATGTAATCCATATAGGTCAGCTTCCTAGGGCAGAGGGCAGAAAGGCAGGGACTGGATCTAGAGGGGCAAACAGCACACTATCCTAAGAAATCTTTTTTTCGTCTAATTGGCAGATATTTTCTAGGCCCTGTTCATTGCAAAGCTGTAAATACTATGGGGCATATACAAAAGGTATGCCTTTTCCTTCAAGGACCTTGCTTTCTAGTGAGGGAGAGGGAACCACAAACAAAAACTAAATTCAAAGGCAAGTCTCTAGAAGATTTGTGTTCAAGCAGTGATCGAGTGCTACATGGAGCATTAGATGAAGTGTAAGTGGTGTAGTTCAGAAGAGAAAGAGATTATTGTGCCCTTGAATTGTTAGGGGAGGCTTTGTGAAAGAACTGAAACTTGAACTTGGCTATGAAAGGTTTACAGAGTTTTTATAGACAAGGAGGATAGAGTCATACATACATATAGCTTGCTCAGAGTACACTGAGTGTGGAGTCCAGTTGAGGGTGGGAATTCATACAGAAGTTACTGAGAGGTAGGTTTAGGAATAGTTTGAGGTCAGAAGTTAGAGAGTCATAATGAGCAAACTAAGGAGTTTGTGCTTCTAAAAACCATCACGATGTTATAGGACAGATTACAAGGTATTGTGTGGTAGAAGAGTTATGCAATGAAATAAATTTGGGAAATGTATCCTCTCCCACCCTTGGATATATATAATGTGTCTTTAGTATATTGAAAGCTCTGAACAATCTTGTACAGAAACCACTTTTTCTGCTAAGCTTCACATGGCAAAAGAATTCTTTTCTTTTTTGAACTGAAACATGTTAAAATCTTGTGAAACTCTATTATTCTATAAAACCTGTTTTGAGAAATGCTTCTATAGGTAATGGTAAGCCTTTGAATAGTTCTGAAAGAGTTACGGACATGATTAAAGGGGTAATTTAGGGAGATTATTCTGGCAGTGTTATGCAAGATGGATTGGAGTGCACATGTTCATTTAGGAAGCTATTGCTACTGCAGTAATACAGGCAAATAGTGCTAGTCTGAAGTAAAGGGTGGCAGTGGGCTGTAAAAGATGCACACTTGTGAGGGGCATTTAGAGGAAAGAAATGATAACATGACTTTGACTGAATGTGGGTGATAAGAAGTAGGGAGGGGTCAGAGAGAGAGGCAGAGGTCAGTAATGACACAAACTATGACTTTCAGGCCCAAATCTTCTGGTCTGTGTGAGTTTGTTAAACTGCAATCTATAATGTACACAGACCATTAAGAAGGAAGTATAAAAAAAGACATTTGAGAAGAATGTGTGACAGTACACAAAGGGCAACATAATGCCTATTCTGAAAATGAGTTTAAAAGAATGTATCCTGGGAATAATTGTGCATCATCACCATGGTATACAAACTAATTGTGATTCAGGACTAGAAGAGCAGTGTTCTGATCAAACTAGGTTGATGGACCAGACCATTGGGATTATGTATACAGAGCCAACTCAAACTGTATACTTATTAGTTGTACCTGTAAACTTAGGATTTTTATTAAACCTCCCCCCCAAAAAAATTTTTGGCACAGAACCAGTCTAGAGTTAAGAGCCAACTGTATCTTGTTTATTTGAGGTTTTATTAACAGTATTAATCTAAGAACACTGCTAATTTTTATAGCATGTTTCTCAACACCTTTTGAATCCCAATCATGTTAACAACCAGCTGCTGGCCTAATGTTTGTTTAGCGCCACATACTTAAGGAAACCAGTGTTGGACAAAGAGAGAAATGCTATATAAATCTTTTAAAAATTATTTGTTATTAGGTCATAATCAATCATTCAAAAAGGGGGAAAAGCCCAGGAACAACTCTAACATTGTTTTCGGGAGTCATAGCTCTTAGTTGATACTCTCTTTACAGCTGTAACTTTCTTTTCATTTCATACGCTCACTGTCATTTGCCCATATTTCTTCTGTGCTTAAGTGCTTTTCCCTTTATCTTCTTATATTGTGTTTTTATTTAGAGAAGACAAAGTACAATGTGATGCTTCTTCCTTATTACTTGCTAAATTCCTTGTTTACATGCTAAATCCCTATTTTAATGTAGTTTTGGGTTAAATTTACTGAAAATATTCAGTGCTTATATTTTCAGTTTTGAATTTATTCATATTTTGACAGTAATTGGTAGAAAACTGTTTCTCGCAGCTGACAGGCCAAGAAAAAAAAAAAGCTTGGGGACAAAGCTAACACATGCCAGAGTGCTGAGGACCCATCAGATATTTAAAGAAGTGGCATTTGTACTTGCATTATTTAAGCTACTGTTGAAAAAGGGGGTGGGAAGAGACCATATTTGTAGCAAGCGTATTATAGAATTCATTTTCTAAAGAATCATGTTTTTGAAGAAGGTATAACATCTATCAGGCATTTTATGAAGCACACAAAACAAGTAGATAATAGTTCTCAAAAAGAGAAACTATGAATGTTGTGACATAAATCTTTTTTTTTTTAATCCCAAAACTCAAAGAAATATATTTACCTCCTAGAAAATAGTAATTAAGCCCAACTTTCAAACTGAATGTTAGTGAATAATTTTGTCATTTTCTGCCACAGAAATACTACTTGGTAAACAGTACAAGGAAAGATATATTTAACCTGTTTTGCCAGTTAACTTGGATGTTAATTGTCAGACTGTGATTTGGGGGACTTCTGATGTCTGTAAGAATCCCTCAGGTGATGGGATAGCTGGTTCTTTTGTTTTAATGATTGTGACTGTATTTCTGTTCTTTCTGGCAAGTATGAATAATTACATTTAATAAAAATCAAACATCTCACTTATGTCTCATCAAAGAGAAAACCAACCTTGCCCTTAATTCGGATGAGATACACGCTGCTGCAAGCAGGGATGGATGGAACAGTCATCCCTACTTTATTTTGTAATTTTTCATAGTACAGGGTGAAATTTTGAAGGGCCGTTGGTATAGATCAAGACACAATAACTCTTTTGGACTTTGAAGATATTCTATTAAATCATCTCAGATCCATCATTGAAATGAAGATTTGCACATAGAACAGAACACTTTAAGAACTTTTGAGAAGTTACAAAGTTGTCCTCTTTCCCCAGCTTCAGCCATGAAAGACAAATTGTAGAACACTTTAACTTGAAGTTTACACAGTCTGACAAGTTTTTTTTTGTTCTTTGTTTGTTTGTTTTTTGCTTTTTTCCCTCATACATGGTCAATGTAATGGGTTGAATAGTATCCCCTAGAAGTTCTTGTCTGCCCAAAATAAGGTCTTTGCATATGTAATTAGTTAAGGTGAGGTCCTACTAGATTAGCGTGGGCCCTAAATTCAGTGACTAGTGTCTTACAAGAAGAGGAGACAACACACAGAGAAGAAGGTCTTTTGAAGATGGAGGCAGAGACTGCAGTGATGCAGCCACATGACTAGAGATGCCATGGAATGCCAATACCACTAGAAGATGCAAAGATGAAATCTTCCCAAAGTCTTCAGAGGGATCATGGCCCTGCCTACACCTTGAGTTTGGACTTCTAGCCTCCAGAACTGTGAGAGAATAAATTTCTCTTATTCTAAAATACCCAGTTTGTGGTATTTTGTTATGACAACCCTAGGAAACCAAGACAGTATTCCTAACCATTCTCCTATAAATGTATTATGTTTTACTACTTACTTTTACATATTTGTCCTGTCTACTATACTGTGAAGTCCTCAAGGACAAAACCATGTCATACTCATCCATAGTAGGCACATGATTTAATGTCCTCCAAATATTTATCACATAAGTCTGTGGGCACATTTATTTTTTAAGGTTCCCAAATGTATTCTTCCTGAATAAACATGTTAGTTTTTTATTAAATTTGCATACTTGAGGAAGATAAGACTATAAATAATCATAAGGATATTCTGTATGGAAAAGGTTGGAGATAATTGGCAGGCTTAGGTTTCTATTGTTAGCAAAGGTATGCTAGCTGTTACTACCACTTTTAGATCCCATTCATATAGTGAATTTTAAAGTAAATGACATTTCTAAAGGGCTGTCAATCTGAATTCTCCAGAGAATATTCAGTTTGTCACAATTTTGCTCTAACATTATAGAGCACAACTGAAAATAAATGATTGCTTAACTATCAAAATTTTGTCCAAAGCACATATCATTTGTAAAGATTACATTTTAGTAAAAAGACTAAAAAACATAATTTAGAGTAACATGGTATTTTATGAAGAACTGACATTCCAAAATAACATCTAAGTGGATATATAAAAATTAAAAATTTTTAATCTTAAAGGCTTAGCTTATAGCCTAAATTTCTAAGATATGAAAAATGGTCATTAAATAATATTCTTCTGTCTCAAATATATTCTCCATTTACTAGTGTCATTTTTTTGTCCCTCTTTAATTACAAGTAGTTTTAAATTGCCCCTTTGAATATTTCTTACTCAGTAGTTGAAATACTGCCAATAGAGGCACTAATGAGTCTTTGAGGTAGTTGTAGGTCGTTTTCACCGGTCCTATTTTTTTCACGAATTTTAATATACAAGAATTCCTAGTCTTTGTATATTAAATTCTCTCCCTTCTTATAGAGACTGTAAGTAAGAAATATTAATTTAACTCATTACAGGAAATGGACCAGTACTAGAATAAGAGATTGCCAATTTTGAAAACTGGCAAAGACTTAAATGTATGTATTTTTAGCTACATAAATAAATTATGAATTATAAGCAAAATTTAGTTTATCCAACTGGGTGAATAAACATCTCTTGTAATGGCTAAATCTTACGGGCAGTCACTCAAATTGTCTTCTACTAATAAGGAGAAAAGAGTCATTGTTTTTGGTTAGTAGAGGACATCTTTTTAGACATTTGTTCACCATGTTTCCTAGAGGAAAGTGATGATTTTAAGGGCCACTGGTAATTATTTTCTTTCTGTTTTCCAATGATGCTTTCACATGCCATGAATCAAAATAAAAATCTCTGTGGCAGCCATGGGCAAATCAGGTATGCTTCTTGAAGTCTGACAGTTTCCATGACATATCTTGTGAGTGAATCATATGGATAAAATTACCCATAATAAACTCAAATTAAAAATCTAGATATGAGCAAGTAGATTTATAACTATTACTATGCTGGAGTCTTCTTTAGAAATGTATTTTTACTTTTGGACTTAGTACTACTATTCTAAGTACCTAAATGAACCCAGTAATCTTGATAATGCTGTTTTAACCAGAGATTTTTACCTTCAGTTTGAAATTTGTTGGTCCTTTATAAACAAATAATTCCATGATTGTAATTTAAATTCCTCTTAAACCCAAGTGCTTATCATTAGTGGGCCAGTACCATAAATTGTACATATACACAGTGAATAAGTAAAAGGAAAAGTGCAGAAAAGTTTGTAGAGTAAGTGATTTGTGGGAAAACAAAAGGGTAAAATTATATGTTTGTATATGTGTATAATATACATACATATGTTTTATATTGACTTTTGTGTGCATAAAAGTAATTTCTGGAAAGATAAACTAATAAAGAGGGGTTGCCAGCTATGTTTATGTGCAGGGATGGGAACTCAGCCAATAGGACATAGGCATAGGAGGGAGTTTTTTCACTGTAGACCATTTTATGCTTTATGTTTGAACCATGTGAATATATTACTTAGAAAGGGAGGGAGGGAGGGATGAGGAAGGAAGGAAAGAAGGGGAAAAAGAGGAAAAGTGGGGGAGAGAAAGGGAGGAAGGGAAGAGAAGGAAAGAAAATTCTGTTTCTAAAAGTATGCTGGTTGAATTCTTCTTTAAGAGAAGCCCAGTAAGCGAAAACAAACTTTAAAAACAGTTGCTTTGGGGGATTGATGTGAATTAATCATGAAAATATATAGAGCACCTGTTAGGTATAAGTTGCCATGTACTGGCCATTAAAGATTCCATGTACTGTCCCTTTGAATCATGGTATGACTCTGATCTCCCTTTAGAGTCTTTCACTCAGTAAATTAACTTCATGGTTCTTCTAACTTTTCTGTGGAAGTTGTAGTTTCTAAATCTCATATCATCCTGGTCACCTCTGTCCAGTTGTCCTCCAGTGTATCAGTGTGCTTTGTAAAAACCCAGGGTGAATATGACAACAAATGTTCTAGATTGGTGTGACTAGCTCTGGTTTACAATTTTTGCAGTTTTACTAGCTTTGGGGATATCTTTGTCAAAATATGGACAACTATCAACCATTGAACCTGCTGCTCTGCCTTTGGGCAGGATATGTCTCAGTAGGTCCCTGCTCTCTAGGGCAGCATAACAAGCATGCAGTTTTATTCCACATGATATTCTCATCTACTCCATGAAGCTATCTTTCCAATAAAGGACCTGCCTATTATTGTGAGACTTGATGAAATAGAGTAATCCTAAGTAACCCTTTCCTGTCTGAAACACAAGCCCTTCTAGCAATCTTACCAGTTACCCAACTCTGTCTTCCCAATGTCCGTTCTTGAGTTCAGCTCAGGCTAACTTCACCAGTAAACCTGCCTGTCTATCCTCAGTGCAGATGAACTGAGCCCTAAAACTTACAGACTTCCCTACTATGAAGAACCAGTTGTATAGGCTCTTAGATTAGATGAGCTTGGATCATCAAGTGTACCATTACATTGAGAACAGAAGCTTGGGCATAATTATATTTCACGTATTATGCTCATATGTTCATTTGGCGGTTTGCAACGATGTATGCTTTGTAGTGATTAGAATCCTTTCCTAGGTTTTAACCACTTGGTATTCAAAAGATGCACCTTAATGTGGCACCTTCTTTCATGCGGGTTGATATTTTATGTCAGTATCTTCCTACAATCACGATTTTAGATGAAGCATTTTGTATCATTTAGCTCCAGCTCATTTCTTCAGACAAAATGTTATTTGGCCTACCAGTGGAAAAAAACTAAAAGTGGAGGTCTTTTGGTTGAAGTGGAGGATTTGTTGGAAGAAGGAAGGGGTTTCCCTGGAACCTTGTTCCTTCGAAGGCTGCCCTTGAAATACTGTCATGGAACCCTTTAGGTTTAATTTGACTTCCATTGTTGTATCTAGAAAAATCAAATTAATAGAAGTAAGGTTAGATTGGCCTTATGTGACAGTCTTAGGAGGATGTTGTAGAGCTTTCCATTTAGTAGGATAGTAATTTTGATTACCAGCAGTTTAGGTACTTTCTTAATATGAACTTATTTTTCTTAACAAGGCACTTACTCGTCTAGTGAAACATGGCCTTTCTTTTTTAATCTTTGAACATTTTTCTGTGTATCCCACCCCAATTCTGTGTATTCAACGGGAATAATCATCTTTGGGGCCTGAATGTTGGTAATAAACCCAATATGGCCCTACCAAAAGCCATTTATGAATAGAAGGATGCCTTCTCTGTAGGCAGTCATTTAGAGAAGGATGTGTTATAACCTAAATAAGAAATAATTCTTCAAATGAAGTAGTGCACATCTGTGGGAATTGTTACCAGTGTCTGTATTGATACTTTGGATGTCAGTGTTTTATTCTTATATTTTTACATTTTAATTTTTTTCTAATTATAAAAGTAATATAAAAATAAAAATATTTAATATAGACATCAGAAGTCTACCATAATCCTTCCTCAACCCCTTGAAATAACCACTTTGCAATTTGGGGTGTGTTTATACAAGTTAGAACAGAATAACCAATGAAATTCCAGTGATTTATATGACAGAGATTTCTTTCTCAGTTGCCTACTCCAGGTTGGGGGTGAGAATATTGTCAGTTCCACTTAGAGAACTAGGGTGATGGAGAGATTCCACCATATTGTTGCTGCAACATCTAGAACATGAGGCCTCTTCAGATACTTTGGTAGGGAAAGAGCTCTGGAGCCGTGGAAGAGAATTTCTTTTTAAATCTATGCTTCTTTAATTTTTAATGAGGTTGTGTATCTCTATCTGCATATTTATATACTTCTCTCCTATATAAAGACTATTAATGTCCTTTGTTCATAATTTTATGTTTGTTCTCCTTTTTTTGTTCAACCTATTTGTATATTAGAAACATTTATCCCTTTGACTTTTTTTTTTATTGGAGTATAAATGCTTTATAGTCCTTTGATTTTTAATTGGTTAAACACCTTTTTTTTTTTCCAATTTTTTCTTTGGTCTTTTGACCTTGTTTAATGGTATATTTTTTTGCTCCCTAAAAGTTTTTTTTTTTTTTTTTTTTTTTTTTTTTTGGGGTACACGGGCCTCTCACTGTTCTGGCCACTCCCGTTGTGGAGCACAGGCTCCGGACGCACAGGCTCAGTGGCCATGGCTCATGGGCCCAGCCGCTCCGCGGCATGTGGGATCTTCCTGGACCAGGGCACAAACCTGTGTCGTCTGCATTGGCAGGTGGACTCTCAACCACTGCGCCACCAGGGAAGCCCACCCTAAAAGTTTTTTATAAAGAAAATTGTGCAGCACTTTTCTTTAAAGTTTCTGGGTTGTCATTTATAGAAAGGCCTTCCCAATTGAAGATTTTTTTTTTTAATATTCATGTCTGAAATATTAAACTTCAAGTAAGGCATCCCCAGAATATAAGGGTTTGCTTTCCCTAGGCCCCAGAGACTGTTTTGTGGGTTCCTCTGCACATTTTGACTTCTTACAGTTATATTTAACCATAGTCTCTGATAATCCATTTTGCTATATATTTCTTATCTGTCATAGCATATAAGTGAAATAATATTGACTGTATTCCCTAGGTTGTACATTAAGTACCTTGACTGATTTATTTTATAACTGGAAGTTTGTACCTCTTAATCTCCCTCACCTATTTCACTCATTCCCCCATCCCTCTTCCATCTAGCAACCACCAGTTTGTTCTCTATATCTATGAGTCTGTTTCTCTTTTGTTATGTTTATTTGGTTTTTTAGATTCCACATATAAGTGGAATCATATGGTATTTCTCTGACTAATTTCACTCTGCATAATACCTTCCAGATCCATCCATGTTGTCGCAGATAGCAAGATTTTATTCTTTTTTATGGCTGACTAATATATCGCGTGTTCTTTATCCATCATCTATCGATGGCATCTGGTCCTGGACTTTTGTTTGTTGGGAATTTTTTAAATTACTGATTCAGTTTCATTACTGGTAATTGGTCTGTTCATATTTTCTTTTTTTTTCTGGTTCAGTCTTGGGATATTGTATGTTTCTAGGAATTAATCCACTTATGTCATCTATTTTATTGTGTATAATTGTTCACAGTAATCTCTCATGATCCTTTGTATTTCTGTGGTGTCAGTTGAAACTTCTCTTTTATTTCTGATTTTATTGATTTGGGCTCTCTCGCTTTTTTTCTTGATGAGTTTGGCTAAAGGTTTATCAGTTTTGTTTACCTTTGCAAAGAACCAGTTTCATTGATCTTTTCTATTGTTTTCTTAGTCTCTATTTCACTTATTTCTGCTTGATCTTTATGATTTCTTTCCTTCTACTAACTTTGGGTTTTATTTGTTCTTCTTTCTCTAGTTGCTTTTGGTGTAAGGTTAGGTGGTTTATTTGAGATTTTTCTCATTTCCTGAGGTAAGCTTGTATCACTGTAAAGTTCCCTCTTAGAACTGCTTTTGCTCTGTCCCATATGTTTTGGATCATTGTGTTTTTACTTTCATTTGTCTCTAGATATTTTGATTTTCTCTTTGATTTCTTCAGTGATCCATCAGTTGTTTAGTAGCATATTGTTTAGCCTCCATGTGTTTGTGTTTTTTGCAGTTGATTTCTAGTCTCATAGCATTATGGTTGGAAAAGATACTTGATGTGATTTCAGTCTTTTTAAATTTACTGAGTCTTGTTTTGTGGACTAGCTTGTGATACTGAGGAATGTTCCATGTGCATTTGGAAAAAAAATGTGTATTCACCTGCTTTTGGTTGAAATGTTCTCTATATATGTATTAAGTACATCTGGTCTAATGTGTCATTTAAAGACAGTATTTCCATATTGATTTTCTGTCTGGATGATCTGTCTATTGATGTAAATGGAGTGTTAAGTCCCCTACTATTATTGTGTTACTGTCAATTTCTCCCTTTATATTTGTTAATGTTTGATTTATGTATTTAAGTGCTCCTATGTTGGGTACATATATATTTACAATTATTATATCTTATTGGATTGATCCCTTAATTATTATGCAGTGTCCTTTGTTTTCTTGTTACAGTCTTTGTTTTAAAGTCTATTTTGTCTGATATAAATATTGCTACCCCAGCTTTCTTTTTGTTTCCCTTTGCATGGAATAGTTTTTTTCCATCCCCTCACTCTCAGCCTGTATGTGTCTTTAGATCTGAAGTGAGTCTCATGTAAGCAGCATATATATGGGTCTTTTTTTTTTTTAAATCCATTCAGCCACTCTGTCTTTTGATTGGAGCATTCAGTCTACTTACATTTAAAGTAATTATTGATAGATATGTACCTATTGCCATTTTGTTCATTGTTTTTATAGTTTTCTTGTTGTTTCTTTCTTCTTTTGCTCTCTTCCCTTGTGATTTGGTAACTGTCTTCAGTGCTGTGTTTGGATTCCTTTCTTTTTTGTGGGCTTGTATCTATTATAGATTTTTGTTTTGTGGTTACCATGAGACGTGTGTGTGTGTGTGTGTGTATGATTATTTTAAGTTGGCTGATCTCTTAAGTTTGAACATATTCTAACAATTCTGCATTTTTATTCCCGACACATGTTTAATGTTTTTGACAAGTTTTACATCTTTTTGTTTTGTGTATCCCTTGACTACTAGTTGTGGATATAGTAGTCTTTTAATTTTACTAATTTTTTCTTTAAACCTTCCTGCTAGCTTTATAAGTGGTTGATCTACTATCTTTACTGTATGTTTACCTTTACCAATGGGATTTTTCCTTTTTAAATTTTCATTATTTTTAGTTTTGTTTTGTTTTTCTTTTCCACTTAAAGAACTCCCTTTAACATTTGTTGTAAAGCTGGTTTGGTGGTGCTGAACTCTTAGCTTTTGCTTGTCTGTAAAATTTTGATCTCTTTATCAAAGCTGAATAAAAACCTTGCCAGGTAGAATATTCTTGGTTGTAGTTTTTTCTCTTTTATCATTTTCAGTATATCACACCATTCCCTTCCAGCCTGCAGTTTTTGCTGAGAAGTAAGCTGCTAGCTGTATGGGAGTTCCTTTGTACATAACTTGTTTTTCCTCGCTGCTTTTAAGATTCTCTCTTTATCTTTAATTTTTGCTATTTTAATTATAACGTGTCTTGGTGTGGACTTCTTTGGGTTCATCTTGTTTGAGATTGACTCTCTGTGCTTCCTGCACCTGGCTGTCTGTTTCCTTTCCCAGGTTAGGGAAGTTTTCACTTATAATTTCTTCAGATAAGTTCTCTTCCTCTCTCTTTCTCTTTTCCTTCTGGGATACCTATAATGTGAATGTTAGTCTCAGAGGCCTAATTTTTTAAATTCTTTTTCCTTTTTAGTTTGGGTGATTTTCACTTCTGTCTTCCAGTTTATGAATTTATTTCTTTATGTCATCTAATCTACTATTCTTTCCAGTGTATTTTTTATTTCAGTCATTGTATTTTCAACCTTGTTTGGTTTTTCTTTATAGTTTCTAATTCTTTGTAAAACATCTTGCTGTGTTCATCCGTTCTCCCTAGCTCATGGAGCATCATTACCCTGAACTCTTTATCAGGTAGATTGCTCATCTCCATTTTGCTTAGTTCCTCTGGGGTTTTGTCTTGTTCCATCATTTGGAACATATTCCTCTGTCTCCTCATTTTGCATAAGTCAATGTGTTTATTTCTATGTATTAGGTAGGTTGGTTACATTTCTCAGTCTTGGAGAAATTGCCTTTTGTAGGAGATGTCCAATGGGGCAGAGACATCCAGTGGGGCTCAGTAGCACATTCTCCTCTTGTTACCAGAGTTGTATGCCTTAGGGGTGCCTCCTGTGTGGGCTGCATGGGCCCTTCTGTTGTGCAGGGCTGACTACTGTGGGTGTGTCTGTAGGTGGTGTTGGCCCCTGGCCTCATTGGCTGCTAATACCTGCCTTGTGCTATGGCTGCTGGCCCTCTGGTGGGTGGAGCTGCGTCACAGCACCACTGACTGTGGGGGCCTGGGGGTCCTGGGGCTAGTGCCAACCTTCTGGTGGTCAGGGCTGGGTTGCCATGCAGCTGGATGCTCGACCCAGGATAGTCTGGAACTGGTGCTGGCCTGCTGGTGGACGAGTAAGCCCCCATCACTAATAGTCTAGAAGGAGGACTCCAGGATGGTGCTTGCCAGCCCCACTGTCCTTGTGGTGGAACAGAAGCTCCCCAAAATGGCTGCTGCCTGCATCTGTGTGCCCAGTGGGGGAATCCCAGTAACCTCCTGCCTCTCTGGGAGCTCTCCAAGATCTGCAAGTGCGTGTGACCCAAGTATCTTTATGGTTTTTCCTATTCTTTGTTAAAAAATATTTATTTATTTATTTATTTTTATTTTATTTCCTTTTATTTTACTTTATTTTCTTGGCTGTGTTGGGTCTTAGTTGTGGCACATGGGATCTTTCATTGTGGTGTGGGCTCTTTGTTGTGGTGCACGGGCTTCTCTCTAGTTGTGGCATGTGGATTTTCTCTCTCTAGTTATGGCATGCAGGCTCCAGGGCACGTGGGCTCTGTAGTTGCGGCACACAAGCTCTGTCGCTGAGGCATGTAAGCTCAGTAGTTGTGGTGTGAGGGCTTAGATGCCCTGCAGCATGTGGGATCTTAGTTCCCCAAACAGAGATCAAACCCGCATCCCCTGCACTGGAAGGCAGATTCTTTACCACTGGACCACCAGGGAAGTCCCCCGAGTTTCTTTAAATGACTGCCTCTGTGCTAGGACTCAGAAAATGTGAAATTTTGCATGTTCCCTTTGAGAGTGGAATATCTACTTCCTACAGCCCTCTGGCTCTCATGTACACAAGCCCCACTGACCTTCAAAGCTGGATGTTCTGGGAGCTCATCTTCCCAGTGCAGGACCCCCAGGCAAGGGAGCCCATTGTGGGGCTCAGACCCCTTGCTCCTTGAGGAGAACCTCTACAATTGTGATTATCCTCCTGTTTGTAGGTTGCCTACTAAGGGCTGTGGGTCTTGACTACCACATCTCTACCCTTCCTTCCTGTTTCTTTGTGGTTCCTTCTTCATGTCTTTAGTTGTGGAAAATCTTTTCTGCTAGTTTTCAGGTTGTTCTCATAGATAGTTGCTCTGTAAGTAGCTGTAATTTTGATGTGTCCATTTGGAGGAGGTGAGCTCAGGGTCTTCCCTCTTCTCCATCTTGGCCACCTCACCTTTGAACTTCCTACCGACTTTTCTGAGTTGCTCCTTTGATCCTGAAGTCACCAGACTCTACAGGGCACCAGGCTAATCAGAACTTCAAGAGTGTCAGAACTTCCCCTTGCCTACCACTACCCTTCAGCAGCAAAACTGCCAGTTCTTAAACATAGTCTTATACTCTGGTGAAAACCTTCCACTCTCACTAGCCTCATAACACCCTAGGGAGAGCACTAAAACTTCTGTGTTTCTTCTCTTTTGAGGCTTCATGCAATATCTGAATGTTATCTCTTTAAGTTTAATATAAAAAACTCTTTATTTGGCTTGTATGATTTTTAAACTATAATCAACCAACAGAATAATTTATAGTAATAGGTAATACATGTAATACTAAGTACCAAATCACTAAATTATCCTGTTATCATATTTTATCTTATTTTTCCTGTTTTATAGATAGGGACAGTAGGGCCCAGGGAATTCAAATAGTACTAAAGAATATAACCTGGTAAGCTGCAGATCCATGTGGTCTGGCTCCAGTATCTGTGCTCTTAACCAATTGCCTATGCAGTGTAAAAAAAAAAAATCTACGTTTATTCAGCATTTGTTTTTCAGCTTAGCTGGTGTCAAGGTAATCTTAGCTATTTGTAGAGATCTGCAAAGTAAAACACTGCCATAACTGTTTGAAATGAGGGTAGACCTCAGTAATTTCTGAACCAACCCACAGTTTGTACTAGATGCATACTACCTGTGAACCTCAGTGCTGTAACAACCACATTTTTCTCTGTGATGTTTCATGTTGTTTAAACCATGACTAGAACATTGTCAGGTAGGATTATAACCTTCTGCAGAGCACACAACCTAAAAAAGAATCGACCCAACTATTCCCAGAATAGTATCTCATCCCAGTAGGGTTTCCTACTGAGACATTAAGGTCAGGTCAGGAAAAGTAGAGGGAGTGAAATGGAGTGTTTGGTGGTGCTGTGTATGCCTAGAGTCAGCTTAAGTGGCATTTATGTAAGGGTATATACTGTCACTGTGGTTAAAGGAAAGCCTTTCTACCCATTTATTAATGATTTTATAGTCCTTATTTCATGGAAGATGGAGTAAAAGAAGTAAAAAAAACTTTATATGATATAAAGTTTACTTTCAAAGCAATTTATTAAACAGGAAGTGAAAAAAATCAAGATAGACTTGTTTCTTTTCATATTTTTCCCTGCAAAATTGCCTTCTCATTATTGACGAATGAATTCATCTCTTTTTCATATCACAAATTTAAGTGTGTATCTGAATAAGACCTAGTTCTAATATTTTTTTAAATTCCTAATATGTTCTGGAACTAAGTTTAAAAATTCATTCCCTTGGCTCTTTTTTCCCTTTACAATTTGGAGAGTTTTGAAATTATGTTTCAATGGCTTTCAACTGAGGAGATATGTTTTCTTGTTTATCCATTTTAAATAAAAAAACAGGTAAATATTTATATTGTTTCTTGCAGAATAACTCAATTGTCAAATTATTTTTGTATCCTGGGGTTAGTGCTTACTCAGATTAAACTTATTGAAAAGGAGATTGAGTTTAAAATGTGGATGCTCTTTAATCAGATAGGGTGCCTTGAACTATTTCAAAGTCATGGACAGGTTTTTTTTTTTTTTTTTTTCTTGCGTT
>NW_006780143.1:2674956-2724314 GCF_000442215.2 Lipotes vexillifer
CCTGCATCGGCAGGCGGACTCTCAAGCACTGCGCCACCAGGGAAGCCCGGGGTTTTGTTTTATAGAAGTGAAGAATGAGGCATTAGGGACTTCCCTGGTGGTCCAGTGGGTAAGACTCCGTGCTCCCGATGCAGGGTGCCCGGGTTTGATCCCTGGTTGGGGAACTAGATCCCACATGCCACAACTAAGAGTTCACATGCCGCAACTAAGAGGTCCGCATGCCGTAACTGAGAACCAACTCAGCCTAAATACATAAATAAATAAATAAATATATTTTTAAAAAAAGAATGAGACATTAGAGTTATAAAATTAGGATTCCTTTTGGATAAATGAATTTTCCTAAGGGTACAGGTAATAGAAATGTTTAATAATTTGCGTTGAGAAGTTAGTGTTGTCAAAAGCTATATCCCAGGCAGCTCTCTTCACACCATTATACCTGGGCTAATCACCTTATTTCTCAATCTAAGAAAAGTTGATCTTAATCGTAACACCTGAATAAGAATTCTTCCTGTAACCTTTGTGTTCTTTTCTTGAAGACGTTGTAGAGGAGAAGTGTCATTCCTCATTCTTCTTTGTGATTTAGATGTTACTCATCCTTTTGGTAGAAACAATGAGGCAGTGCAAAATATTACGTCATCTTTGAGACTGTAAGGACACCAGAGTCTAACCAGAGTGGATTAAGATGGGTGATTTGAGAAGGGAGTGGTGGCAGTATATACCCTTACTTGCTTGTTCACAATTGGATCTGCTTTTTTAGGGTTTGTGGGTTGTGTCTCAAGCTGCTTTTGACACAACATGCAAAGTAAAACTATCTGCCCCTACCATCTCTCTGTGGGAGCCAAGGTACATTAAAAAAGCCTATATATATTAATCTACAAAATTAAGCATTTTGGACGGATATCAGAATTTTGTATTCTTTGTAATATATATAGAAAGGATTTTAATTTGGCAATTTTAAAGATCAAGTATATCCCTGTGGTATTATAGGCTCTAATTATATGCTATTTGAGTCAATATATTCAAGTAGCCCTTTACTAAAAATAGTATAAATATGTCACAAGAGGACATAGTAATTTTTTATAAACCCAGTCTTCCTTGAGTTTCCTTTATTAAGAAAGATTTAAATTAAAAAAACTCACTTCTAGGGAAAAGTTGTTTTTAGTCCATGTAATTTAGGATCTCATCAAGTGCTAAAAAGGTATTTAAGGAGTAAGACGTGGATTTTTATCCTCCATCACAGCTAACTGTGCTCTTGACAAGTATTCAATATACCCAAACTTACATTTTAGTCATATAAAGCAGTTTAACTATTTTGGTTGTATATTTGTTGACACTACAGGGTAGTAGAAAATGGTACATGCACAGGCTTTAAAGTCATATGGACCAGAATTTAAATTCCATTTTCTCTGCCAACGAATGGTTTGTCCTTGACTCAAGTTTATATTTAAGTGGCATTTAGTTAATTCACATTGTTTTGCAACCATTACCTCTGTCTAGTTCCAAAACATTTTATGAGGACATTTTTTAACCTAATGCGTAATGTCTTTGAATGAATGACGAAGGAATAATTTTCCATTCCTTGGTTTTTAAGAGCTTTAAGAAATGGCTTGATGATGATTCTGTTAGGATCTCCCAAGTTTCCTTTCAGTTCTAGTGTATTTTAAAATTATATGGTGAAAATTTGGAGATATGAGTAACATGCTACCCAAACATTCTTAAGTCAACCAGCATTAATTGCTTTCTATTTGCCTGGCATAGAATATTGACTGTCTACAATAAGCAGAAGACACTGTGTTTATATATAGGAGTTTGTAATTCACTTGGAGAACAAGCTACAGATGAAATATATAGAAAAACATGCTTGTTCTTACTTCTGTGATAAACCCCAGACCTTTTAAATGTGTCCGTTCACTTCCTCTGAGGGGACTGCTCCTTAGTTACCAAAAGTTGAAGAATTGTCAAAACAGGGCTACAAAACTGTAAATTTTATATGCTCGTGCACACACACACACACACACACACACACACACACATATGTAACTGTGGTAAATACACATAATATTTACCATCTTAACCATTTTTAAGTGTACAGATTAGCAGTATTAAGTACATTCACATTATTGTACAACCAATCTCCCAAACTCTTTTCATCTTGAAAAATTGAACTCTATACCCATTATACAAAAACTTTACTTTCCCTGCCTTCCCCATTTGTCCCTGGCAACCACCATTCTATTTTCTATTTCTATGAATATAGAAGAAAGTAGGTACCTCATATAAGTAGAATCATACAGTGTTTGTCTTTTTGTGACTGGTTTATTTCACTTAGCATAATGTCATCAAGGTTCTTCCATGTTGTAGCATGTGTCAGAATTTCCTTCCTTTTTAAGGGTGAGTAATATTTCATTGTATCTGTATACCACAAATGTTGTTTATCCATTAATCTGTCAATGGACTCTTGGGTTCTTTCCACCTTTTGTCTGTTGTGAGTAGTATTGCTATGAACACGGGTATACACATATCTCTTAAGACCCTGCTTTCAATTCTTTTGGTTATATGCCCAGAAGTGGAATTCCTGGATCATATGATAAGCCAATTTTTAATTTTTTGAGGAGAACCATAATGTTTTCCATAGCATCTGTACCATTTTACATTTCTACCAGCAGTGCATGAGGGTTCCAGTTTGTCCATCCACATCCTTGCTGACACTTGTTATTTTCCATTTTTTTGTTTATTAGTTTTTTTTGCGGGGGTGTTAATAGTAGCTATCAATAGGTGTGAGGTAGAGTAGTATATTTTAAATCAAACTTTAACACAGAGAACATTATTATTGAATGTACAATCTTGTTTTGAGATTATGGGAAAAGTCTAAATTTTAATAACGTGCCAATTGACTCTTTTCTAATCCATTATACCCCAAATGATAGTCCTTGAGGGAGGTTTATGACAGCTTGAGAAGTCAGGAAAACATGCCTAGGTATTGACCAAAGCAAAATCTTTTCGAGGTAGTGCAAAAAAAAGTAAATCACAAAATTTATGTATTTTGAACGTTATACAGAATACAGTTATCCTCAGAGCAGAGCTGCTAATAACTTGGTGTAGTGTGCAAAAACAAATCAGGGATTTAGCAAGTTTGATAATATTCCTTTCTCTGCCAATTTTCCCCATAATTTTCTACACATAAAAGATTGGTGAAAAGGTGATAGACAGTAGTTAGAGGCAGTAATACTGATTGGCAATAAGAAATAACTGGATTATTATAATATAGTGGGATAGTTTCTAAGTCAAAAAACCAATTTCAGTAAGACCTACTTATGTTAAAGTACGATATACAGTTGATCCTTGAACAACATAGGTTTGAATTGCACGAGTACACTTATATGTGAATTTTTTTTGATAGTAAATACTACAGTGCTATATGTGATCAATTGAATCTGCAGATACAGAGGAACCACGTACATGGAGGGCAGACTGTAAAGTTATATGGCGATTTTTGACTGCACAGAGGGTTATGTTCCCTAACCTGAGCAATGTCCAAGGGTCAACTGTATAGTGACTTATTTATAGTTAGCGTGAGATCCAAAGAGAAAGTGAGTACATGGAATGGTGTTTAATTTACTAAAGCAGAAAAAAAATCTGTAAAGTATTTAAACATTATTTTCATTAAAATGGTCAGATTGGAAATATTTTGGTTTTCGAAGGAATTGGCTTCGTGTATCTAAAAATGGTATCATATGGATTAGCTGATTTTTTTAGTGATGCTAGAAAGATGACATACTATACAAAGTAGCATGTATTCAAATGCCCAGAATTATTTTCACCATCTTCCCTGTGTAAAATCCAATTGTCCTTTATTTTATTTTATTTTTCCAATTGTTCTTTAAACTTTCCATTTTCTGGAATGATCCTTATAATCTCAGTTTTCTTCCTCCTTTGCCTGCCTAACCCCTGTTTGATAGGTATCTCTTATCAAAAGTTTTCCATTCGTCTTTACTCCACAGTTTTGAGTACCTTATTTTTTTTCTTCTGTGGTATAGCATAGAGCATTTTCTCTCTTATACTTGTCTCTCTGTGTTGTAGTCAATCTCTGTTCTTAACCATCTGACCCCCCCTGAGACCACCAGTATGTCTCAGATCAGTAATAGCCAAAGAGAAAAGTTGTTGCTATCATGCTGAGAATTGTACATACCATGTGTCTTGATATGCCTCTGGGAATGTGAGGCCATTAGGTTGTCTGATGTGAGTCATAGTGAAAAAATATTGGCACCATTGAACCAGACTGTGAGCAACTTGAACCTTCTTTTTCTTTCTCCCATATATAGTAAAGTGTTTGACTTATGTACTTTGTGTGTGTGTGTATTTATAAAAATAAATATTTATTATATATATAACTATATTTATACTTATATATATTTTAAATGAGGTGAAGAATCTGGATTTTTGCTTTTAAGAAAAATACATGCTGGGACTTCCCTGATGGCACAGTGATTACGACTCTTCACTCCCAATGCAGGGGGCCCGCGTTTGATCCCTGGTCAGGGAACTGGATCCCACATGCATGCCGCAACTAAGAGTTCTCATGCCACAACTAAGGAACCAGTGAACCACAACTAATGAGCCTGCCTGCTGCAACTAAGACCCGGCTCAACCAAATAAATAAATAAAAAATATATATATATAAAGAAAAATACATGCAGTAGGATCTTAAGTTTTGTATAGAAACAGTGATAGAGTTGTGATACAGTAAAACTGTGTTATAAGATCATTCTCTTCCTTCTTCCAGAAAAGACATGAGATTGAAGACTCAAAGATGAAGATAGAGGCATAAAATTGCAGTGAAAGGAGAAAGTAAAATCAGGGTGAGGGAATAGTGGAGCCAGATATGAGGCTTTAATATAAACTCTAATTACCTGCACATTTTCTAAGAGTGGACCACAAACGCAACCCTGAGCTTTTTTTTTTTTTAATATGTTTGCATATTCTTTTTTTTAATATATATATAAATTTATTTATTTTTGGCTGCTTTGGGTCTTCGTTGCTGAGCGGGCTTTCTCTAGTTGTGGCGAGCAGGGGTTACTCTTTGTTGTGGTGTGTGGGCTTCTCATTGCGGTGGCTTCTCTTGTTGCAGAGCGCGGCCCCTAGGCACGCGGGCTTCAGTAGTTGTGGCACACAGGCTTGCAACTCTGAGCTTTGTAGCAGCTTATTCAAAAGGGGACAACCTTCCAGTCAGAACTTCACGATGGCTATGAGATCAATCGTCTGTACAACTATTTTGGAGGAGTATGACTAAGTTTTGATTTATAAAAATAAAAATAGCTTCAGTCATCAGGGTGTGTTCTCTCTATCACATGACTCTACCTTCCTCCCAATTGGTTTCATTCATAGGTAGGTTTTCTCCACAATGTAGCGTAGCTCTGGCCTCAGCAGTTCCAGGTCTGTATGGTCTTTATAGCTCATGATCACAGAGGTTGAGAGTCTTTCTTGGAATCTCCAGCAAAAGTTCTAGGAACATGCTTACTGGCCCAGCTGGAGTCATGTGCCCATCCCTGACATACTTTTTGTGGCTAAAAAGATGTAATACTGTGGCCAGACTTAGTTTACATTCCTACTTGTAGATGGAGGGGTGATAACCCCACCAAACTCAGTGGACAGAACAGGATCAAAAGGAATGGAATAATGAATGGTTTCCTAAAGAAAGGATTTCTGAACAATAAAGAATAGACATCAATATAGTATGGTTAGAGAGGTTTTTCTATTAATATAGGCATGAAACAAGAAGGGCCTGGGTGAGGGTGGTGGTGTAATAATGAGATAAAAAGAATAAATTAGAGGAAGGTTAATATGTGTATATGTATTTTGTTGAAAGTTTGCATTGTTGGGGAGGGGAGCAGTAGTAAAATCAATTGAAGTTGTTTAAAAATTTTAAAAATTGAAAAAATTTTTGTGATAAAAAACACAGTACTGACCAACTTAACCATAAAAATGTAATGTTAAGTATATTCATCTTGTAAAAACAACTGAAGTTTTTGAATTAAGAAATGAGTAAAATAATAGTACTATCAAAAGATTTGAGAGATTTAAAAGGAAAAGCAATTGAGGCTCAGGAGAGGTAGATGTCATAACTACTGATTAAACAGGCCGGACCATAGGTTTCCAAGTCCTGGGGAGCCAATAAAAGAGTCCTGGACAGGTGATTTGCAAGACAAAAGGAGGTCTTGGCAACCTGGGCAGTTGACATCAGCATTAGGCCATAAACAGGTCTCAGTAGACCATGGAATCAGTGTAAGGGAGTAGGGTCTGTCTTTCCACCGAGAATAGGCTCTGTCCAGATAGGTGAGAGCAGTTATGGTTACAGTGTATATGGGGCAGAAAGAAGCCCCCTTTCCCTGCCTGTAACAAATTGGGCTCAAATCAGGATTTCAGGAGCAGTTTCTAGAACTGAGATACAGGGAAAAGGCCAAGGGACAAAACCCTTTGCTATTTGATTAGTACTGGCAATAAAAATGACTTCATATTGATCAGTTAGCTTGGGGTATCTTACATGTTTCTCTGCTTCAGTACAAAATTTCCACTGATGAGAACTTATAGGGCTTACCATGAATATAGGACAACCTCAAGGGCTAGATACTAAGGATGTATTACAGAAAGATATAGAACTCTGCATAACAGAAGTGTAAGGACATCCAAGTTCATGATTGGAGCTCATTAAGTGGTTAGGGTTATAGATGTAATTCTGGTTATTTTCATCATAGAGATAAAGTTAAAATAATGGGTTCTAATGTTCTCTCCTATATCATTTGTGTACCTTTTTTTTTTGTTGTTTGTTTGTTTGTTTTTTTTTGGTGGTATGCGGGCCTCTCACTGTTGCGGCCCCTCCCGCTGCGGAGCACAGGCTCCGGACGGGCAGGCCCAGCGACCATGGCTCACGGGCCCAGCCGCTCCGCGGCATGTGGGATCTTCCCGGACTGGGGCACGAACCCGTGTCCCCTGCATCGGCAGGCGGACTCTCAACCACTGCGCCACCAGGGAAGCCCCATTCGTGTACCTTTAATGAGCCACTGCAAAATAGCAATACATCTCATTATTTTTGAGTGTTCCACTGTGTGTAGTGCAATATTCAAATTCCACAGGACAAGGCAGATAGATGTTCATCAGCTCTGAAAAGGGGGAAAGGTGTATTCAATATTGCTTTGTATCAGAATTCTATTCCTTTATTTGCCTTGGAAACCACAGTGGGAGTCTTAATGCTTTTTTATGTTTTTGTATTATAGCAAGTTCCCAACCTACAAATTACTTGAATTCCAAAATTCCACATAAGCAGCTTGCTTAAATTCAATACATTTTTCAACAGTAATTGTGTTATAAATGACATTTCATTTTCCAGAATAATTCACAAAACCCTTTTAATCCTCAGTTTATCTGAACTGCTGCATGTTAACAAAAACACATTGGTTAGCAATGGAATCAAGAGAGATGCAATAACTCTACAGGTTTTTAACAGGAGACATGAAGGAGAAAAAAAGAGGCGATATATATGAGAAAATAATTTTTTTCAAGTGGGTTTAACTCAGCTGAAATTTTTTTCAAGTGGTTTAATAATAAATGAAGAAAAGAAGAGCCCAAATTATGCATTAGTCTTTCTGAAGGGCAAGGAAGCAGGTGGTATTTTGGATTATTCCAATCCCTTTGCCAGCCAATAGGTGGTGCTATTGTCATACAACAGTTAAGTTGCTCTAGGCCCAAACCGAAAGGAGGATGTGGGAAGTATTGTCAACTAAGTATCATACATATAAATGTTGCTCAATAAATATGATTCTGCTCATCTTCTAAATGAGTCAGATAATACTGATGAATAAAATCGCATTAACAAAATGTTATTGATATGTTGCTAAATTAGACTAAATTATGTGATCTCTAGATGCTGGAAACTTAAAAAGAAGTAGCAGAGTAGGAAAAAATATTAAGTTTTATCATTTATTACTACTAAAACAGAATTTTTAAGTCCAATTATTTGATTCTTTTGTAGGTAATATCCTGACATGCATTACCAGTATACTCTTGAATAGATGCAGTCCCCACTTTTATGTACACAGTAATTTTGGAGATACCCATCTTAAAGTAATATTACCATTTCACAAATCTTCACTATTTGTAACTTGTTTTTCTTTATCTTTTTTAATATCAATGGAAAATAAGGAATAAGTAGGTAAAAATAGCAGAATGAATGGCCTTTACTGCAACCCTGACAAGCAAAATGAGACCAATCTTACCTTTTCATGCTCCTAACAGCCTTCCTTTTGGTGAAATCACAGTTTATTAGCGTGTCTTTCTACCAGTGAATCTGGAGTAGAGAATGAAGGTAAAATTTATGTCATCTAATTTTGTTTTTTTAAATAAATTTATTTATTTATTTACTTTATTTTTGGCTGCATTGGGTCTTTGTTGCTGTGCGCAGGCTTTCTCTAGTTGTGGCAAGCAGGGGCTACTCTTCGTTGTGGTGCACAGGCTTCTCATTGCGGTGGCTTCTCTTGTTGCGGAGCACGGGCTCTAGGCGCACGGGCTTCAGTAGTTGCAGCACACAGGCTCAGTAGTTGTGGCTCTCAGGCTCTAGAGCGCAGGCTCATTAGTTGTGGCACACGGGCTTAGTTGCTCCGCGGCATGTGGGATCTTCCCGGACCAGGGCTCGAACCCATGTCCCCTGCCTGCCTCAACCAGAGAAGCTCTGCTTTGAACAGTTTCATAAATTCGACCTCTATTAAAGAAGGTATTTTTAGAGACAAGAGTTTGAAAATTATTGACACCTCTGCCTCTTACCAACTGAGCCTAATTTTTATACTCAGAAATCTGGTTCACAGATACTTGTACAGTTCCTGTTAAGCTGGTGAATATCAGCTTTTATTAAATGATTATGTGGTCTTTTTCTATATCAGAATAGATTTCTGTTCATTAGTAAGTAGTGCCTGATGGTAACCAAATTAAATAGATTAATGAAGGGTATTAGTAATTTCACGGACTAATAAATAAATATGTATATTTTAAAATTAAGACTAATATATCACAAAATTTACTTTATTTATTTTCACTAAATTATCCATATTTAAAACTGTCATATATTCTGTGAGTTACTAATGGTAGCTAACAGTGCAGTCCTTGATGCTTTTAAGATCTTTTTTGTTTAAAAAAATGTAATTAATTAATTTATTTATTTTTGGCTGCATTGTGTCTTCGTTGCTACGCGTGGGCTTTCTCTAGTTGCGGAGAGTGGGGGCTACTCCTTTTATTTTATTTTATTATTTATTTATTTATTTAATTTTTGGTTGTGTTGGGTCTTCGTTTCTGTGCGAGGGCTTTCTCTAGTTGAGGCAAGCGGGGGCCGCTCTTCATCGCGGTGTGCGGGCCTCTCACTATCGCGGCCTCTCTTGTTGTGGAGCACAGGCTCCAGACGCGCAGGCTCAGTAGTTGTGGCTCACGGGCCTAGCTGCTCCACGGCATGTGGGATCTTCCCGGACCAGGGCTCGAACCTGTGTCCCCTGCATTGGCAGGCAGACTCTCAACCACTTCGCCACCAGGGAAGCCCCTGCTTTTAAGATCTTTGGTCATCTATACCAAGTACTATTTGATTTCTGTGAAACTGGATCTAGAAATTTCAAATGTGAAAATAGTTTGGGCTAGGCCCAAGCTTTACAAGTGGCATAATTTTATAATTCTCTAAATTCTGATAATATTTGCCACTTTTAAAAATTAATTCCTTCGGTTTCTCTCTTTACCTCTCTCTTGACAGCCCCAAGTGTTCAAGTTGGATTCTCAAAGTGGAAATCAAATACTTGATCATATTGGTTTATACCACACTGTGAGTGTTTGCTAATTTTGAGAGGAGAAAATACTCTTCCTTTTTTTATTAAGGGTGTACCATATTGGAATTTGCTTGGTTTAGTTAGCAACTTTCACTATAACATGGAAATTTTTTTCCAGTCAGTCATAAATTTCCTCATTATAAGATAGTCTTTTTAAAACCTAGAATTTCCATATGATAATAGCTTAAAGCCTATTTAATTTGGCTACAAAAATTTTTTACCCCCCCCTTTATTTTCCTTCCTTTTTTATGTGTATTTAAGACATTTAACTCATCTGTCATGATTCAGATGTAGTCACAGCAGAATCACATAATGTTAGTTTTTTGTGTTATTTTCTTAAATGCTCAAATTCTCAATATAAATATACTTTATACATTGAAGATAATTTAGCTTTACAAAGAACTGTAGAATGTATTAGATGAATAAAGTACTTTCAAGATACTGATTTCCTACACATCAATGAAAACCTGAAATGGCTGCTTCTCTTTCAGCTCTTCAAAGTGAACACATTGTTACATGGCCTAAATAGTATGAATCCATCATTTGAATTTTTCTTTTTAATAATTACCTCTTTTGGGGGGTGAGGGGCAAGTGTAATACAGCTGTACTTTTTCTGAGAATCAAAAATTCCTTGCAGTTTAGAAAATAAATGATTTTCTATATAACATTTAAGTGTTTTTATTTTTAAAAACATAATAATTTTCAATGTTTGATTTCCACAGTAATGGAAAGGCAGTAAATGAAGTAAAATACTAGACATTTCTAAGACTTATGTGCTTGATTTGGGACTAGAATCAGAAATCAGAAAACCTGTTTAATTTTTGACTTTGAATCTTTCTAGATTATTGTAATAGACTCTTTTAATATATATTTGTTGGTTGAATAACATTTTGGAACTTTAAATTTTTGTTTGCTTATAATATTACTATGGAACTCTTAAAAAAATAAATAGTAAATAAGAGTTTATTGTCCATGTGGAAAGCACAGATACAATTTGCATTAGATTCATCTTTTTTCTTAAATTGCGATATTCTTCCTATGTACTTTCAGACCTAAGTTTTATTGATGGCTTTTGAAAAATTGATGAAATCAGATTTAAACAAAAGAATATTGGTGTGCTATAAACTTGCCACAAAATGTTTATGCTAATACAGGAAATAGGTCCCTTGGGATTTTTGTGCTGTTTTTCTGGGTGTAGTTTAAGACCTTTCAGCTTTTGGGTCCTGAAAAGTTAAACCATATTATATAAAGCATTTTAGAATAACCAACTGTTTTATATAATTTTCTAAGATAGAAGAAGCTGAGATTCCGTATGGGAAAACTGTAAGAATGGGGAAGCTAATAAGATTTTAGGTAGTCCATTGAACTAGTTGGCAGTCTTAAAAATTCTGAAAGCTTATCTGGAAGTTCTCTTTAATTGCTTTTAAAAAAGTATTACCTGCTGAGACCTGCTGAGATAGTCTTCCATGCTCACATAAATATATGTAGAATATGTCAAATTATAGACTCATCACATTTTCAAGTAGGAATGCCTCATTTGATCACTCTGGGAAAATAATAGCTTATGATAGTTATGAATAAAATGTTAGTTTTTAATTGGATATCTGTAATGATACCATGTGCAAACTTTGTAAATGCTAATTTTAAAATCTTAAATGGAAAATGTGTACTGTTGGGAGTCAGAAAAATACTTAGGTACAAATACTGGCTATACTACTTTAATTAGCCATGTATATTTGGATAATCTCATCACCCGATGCCTCTTTTTCCTCATCTCTAAAAGATTGTTTTAAAGATAAGAGATAACATATGAAAGGCACCTAAACATTGCCTGGTACATAGCAGGTTCTTAATTAAAAAATGCTACATCTGAGTAACTTCAGTCAAATTATGCTTTAAGTCCTTTGGGAAAATGACTTTCAGTGTAAGGATTCTTATTTTAGTACTCTTAATTGATGTTGTTTAAAAAAATTTACAAGGGTTCAGAATAACAAGGTTTAAAGTCCCCAAATCTAGCATATGTAGTATGGTTCTTGGCTTTCAATGGCCCTTGCTTTCATATATTATGCATCGACACTTCTAAGCCTCCTTTCGTATGCAAAATTCAGTCTTTTATACATCACCACACAAACTGATTTAGAATTATCACCTGGTTTGCACTGATCTCTGCCACTGGGGTAAAGGGCCAGACATCAGTCAGACAGAAAGGGTCTTACCTTGGCCATCCTACCTACTTCATTACCATTCCTCCAAGCCAGGGGCTCCTGTCAGGCATCAAAGGCCTGAATCTTGCTTGTTTTCAGGGGGATAGCTGTCTCAGAGATGTGTCACTTTACTCAGCCCAATCTCTTTTTCCACCCCAAAGTCACCTCTGAATTCCATTCATCTCTCCTCGCAGTGCCCCACCAGTGGGAAATATTGGGCTGGAAGTAGACAGCTGGTTGAAAACCCTCACCAAGATCACACGTGCTAGTGGGTCACGACCAATATAGGCCTTCACCTTTGATTTGGTACTGATGGAAGAAAATTCCTTTTCCACTGTAATAGATATCTTGTGAGTTCTGATGATTCAAATTTTAAAGATTAAAGCCTGTTTAAATATTTTCCCTGGCCTGTGTGGATGGATTAAGGAAGGAGCAGTGGCCCAGGGAAGGAGAAATGTCTAAGTCTGCTGTTTCATTCTTCTGGACCATTGATGTCACCTGCCTCAGACTGGTACCTGTCAAGGGTCTTACTCATCAGTAGGATCACTAAGATCCTACGAAGGCAGTATTTGAGGTACCAAATTAGAAATTTTATAAATTTCTAACCCAACCATCCTTTTAATGTGTAAGTCTTGTTCAGCTTTCAAATGTGTAAGAACACACTGTAGGTAGAGGAAAGGGAAATTCTTTCTAAGTAAAAAACAAAAGACAAAATCTCCTGCCATTAAAGATTCTTGCAAGAACCATTCTTTATCAAGATGGTTACAAAATGATGATTTTCCAGCTCTGGCACTTGCTGCACATTTACTCATTAGCACTGTGGTAAGCAACGACTCCTTATTCTCTATTTATTTATTTGTCCATCTATTTATCTATATCTTTAGTAGTTTACCTTTATGGGTTCCTTTTTTCTTTTTTTTTTTTCCCAGTGGTATATAGTTCTTAAGCATTTTGGTCTCAGGATCCTTTTAAACTCTTCACAATTGTTGAAAAAGCTTTGTTTATGAGATATGTATTAATATTTATCATATTGAAACTGAAACAGAATTTTAAAAGTGTTTAATTCATTAAAAACCCTAATAAATGTAATAAATGCTTACAGAAAGAATATATTTTTGATCAGAAGTAACTATACTTTCCAAAACAGAAACATTTAGAGAAAAGAGTAGCATTGCTTTGTTTTACAGATCCTCTAATGTGTGGCTTAATAAAAGACAGCTAGATTTTTCATATCTGTTTCCTCATTCAGTATGTTACTATATCACATATCATGTAGCCTCTGGAAAACACCACTGTACATTCATGAAAAAAATAAAGTGAAAGAGACAAATAACATCTAGTATTATTAAAATAGGTTTGGCCTCACAGACACCTTAAAAGCATCATAAGTACCCCTCAGACTCCCCTATCACACTTTGATAACTGCTGCTCTATAATTCCTGGATTATTTTGGTGCTCAGGTTATCCCAGATTTAGCCAGTGTCAGCTAAGCTGGCCCTTAAGGTGGTCCTTAAGTCCTTGTGATAGGCCCCTATTATCATTGTTGTTTTTTTTTTTTTTTTTTTGAGAACTCTTATTTTCTGACATAGCAAGATGCTCCAGGCTCATCTTGAACCCACCCTGCCCTAGGCCTGGAATCAGCCATTTTCTGAGGAATCGTGGTTTCTTTTGATGGATAATGGCGTAGAGGCCAAGATTTGGGCTCTAGGGGTCCTTATTGCTATTAGGGTCTTTGCTTCTAGGCTCTTTCTGCAAATAGAACCAGGAAAATATATACATATGTATACATGGAAATACATATATCTGTGTATAAATACTTGTCTATCTTATTCATCATCATAAGTAACTGATATCTCCAGTTTCAATCTGACCCCTGTACCTTTTTACCTTTCCCCATTACATATCTGTATGTCCTTCCTCAATGAGAACCCTGCTTCCAATAACATTAACAGATTTACTCATTTGCTGAATCATATAATATATCTAGAGTAGTTTCAGAATTGCCTCGCCCATACCACTACAGAAAACAAGCATACTACAAACAGTTCAGGATGTGTTTGCAGTTCTTTTCCTTCCTGAAAGTTAGGGTACATAGGCACATACCACTTTTCTTTTCTTTCCCCATTCGGTGTGGTTATGTTATTAGTCTGAAATAAAGTTGGGTTTATTTGTTTCAGTTTGCTTTCATTTCCTTCTTTTTTTCCCTTTCACATCCATGTTGATTTAATTTTTTGAATATACAGAACATTAGCATGCTTTCAAACTTATTGAGAAGTATATACTCAGACAAGTACCACTCCCTTCCTACTTCTAAGATCTCTGCCCTCTTCTTTCAAACATAACATAAGATTGTACATAACATAGGATTTTATGAAATGAAGGGTAAACACAATCCAGGCAAGACTTTGATGTTCATCAGCTGTTTCCTATCCACAGGAATTTCTTACTGGTATGTTGGTTCCTATGCCCTGTATCACTGTATGTTCTGCTGGGCCTGTCTCTATAGACCAGTGTGGTTTTCGAAATGCAGTCTACAAGATGACTTCAGCAGGTACAAAGACAGCCTGTTACATTTTTAAGATATATCTATTTTATGTATGTTTGAACACAAAATACAACTAGTGTATTTAGTCAGTGATTTCATGGGTTTTTTTGGGGGGAGGTAAAGTAAAAAGTGAATATTGAAGAAAAAGCAAGACAAATTAAAGAAAAATATTAGGAATATAATACTACAAAGTGTGACCAAAATTGGAAAGCTGGCACTTGAATGACTGAAGTTGAGGACTCTGCTCTAGCTCCTCTTTCCTGAGTCTGTGTCCAGGGTTCTTACTCTATCCCAGAAACCCAGTAGAACAGATGAAATCCATCTTTTACCTAAACCCATCATCTACCTGATACCTGAAAGGGAATTTTGCCTTTTTTTCTTTTAACTGAATGGATTCCATATTTTTTTAAATAAAGGAATAGGAAATCTGCTATCGTCATAGGGCAATCAGTTCAATGGCAGGTAGCTTTAAATTTTTTTAAGTTTGGGAAATTGTACTGTTACTTACACAGTCTTTAAATCCGTATACCATTGATCATTATGGTCTACGTGAATTCAAACTTTTATTTTGACTGTTTTAATTAAATCTAATATTTAATATTAAGTAAAACACCATGTAAATATGGTGTTTTACTTAATATTCATTGAGTACACCACTGTCAATTGTTTATTATTGTATTAGGACTTATTAAACCTATACATATATTAGATTAAAAGCTTTTGTTATTAAGTTAATTTTTAAAAATTTATTTATTTTATTTATTTATCTTTGGCTGCTTTGGGTCTTCATTGCTGCGCGCGGGCTTTCTCTAGTTGCGGCGAGCAGGGGCTACTCTTCGTTGCAGTGCGTGGGCTTCTCCTTGCGGTGGCTTCTCTTGTTGAGGAGTACAGGCTCTAGGCTTGCGAGCTTCAGTAGTTGTGGCTTGCGGGCTCTGGAGCGCAGGCTCAGTAGTTGTGGTACACGGACTTAGTTGCTCCGCGGCATTTTGGATCTTCCTGGACCAGGGATCGAACCCATGTCCCCTGCATTGGCATGTGGATTCTTAACCACTCCGCCACCAGGGAAGTCCCTAAGTTAATTTTTTTTTTTTTTTTTTTAGATGTTGGGGTAGGAGTTTATTAATTAATTAATTTATTTTTGCTGTGTTGGGTCTTCATTTCTGTGCGAGGGCTTTCTCTAGTTGTGGCAAGTGGGGGCCACTCTTCATCGCGGTGCGCGGGCCTCTCACTATTGCGGCCTCTCTTGTTGCGGAGCACAGGCTCCAGACGCGCCGGCTCAGTAGTTGTGGCTCACGGGCCTAGTTGCTCCGCGGCATGTGGGATCTTCCCAGACCAGGGCTCGAACCCGTGTCCCCTGCATTGGCAGGCGGACTCTCAACCACTGCGCCACCAGGGAAGCCCCCTAAGTTAATTTTTAAATGTAAATTAGACCCTAAAATTTTGACACTTGAGTAAGTACTTAAATTTGCTCCATTTACTAGATGGAAATTTATTTTGCTATGAGAAGTAGGATTGTCTTTACAACTCTTGTATGAAAGCATATTAGAATGAGCAAGTGTACAATTTGTGCATAATTTCTTACTCAGTGGGAGGCATAAGTTTTATTCCCAATTCATAAAAATTGTACAGAATGGAGTAGTCTTAAAACAATTTATTTGGAGGGAAAAGCCCATATCTGATTACCAAGAGTTTATTCAATAAATTAATGGCCTTATTTTATATTGCTAAAGATGTGTACATGCATTTCATAAACCTTTGATGTCATCTATTTGTAAACAAAGGTTTTTTTTCAGCAATTCTCTGTGACTAACTCATGAATTACTCTTCCTGTCTTTCCATATACACAAAAATAGGTATGAATTTTGATTCTTAAAACTCTTAGGATACAAAGGAAGTTTATCAATTTGAGGGTAGGAATAAAAAATTAATTTTTATGTCACAGACATATAGATATACTTACTTATATATGCATTTATTGGTGCTGCTGGAAATGGTAGACCTCTCTGTTCTCTCCCTATGCACTAAATTTCATTGACATACACTTAAAAGCTTATAGAACACACATGTACTTTCAGAAGGCCATCTGTTAGCATTTCGTATTTTAGATGATAATTTTCTTTTCTGTACTTGTTATTGCTAAAAAGATACACTTACATCCTGGTATTTAGATAAGGAATATATGAAGACACAGATATTTTGACTCTTTCAAACATTTTGAAAATTGTAATGTAAACATACTTTAGTAAATTTAGTCTATGCTAAATTTATGGTAACTTGTTATTATGATATGTTTATATATTTGGATATAAATAGCATTTTAGTAAAAATATATGTATATATGTTGAGCCTCTGCTATGAGAGTAATGCAGCTGTCATTGTTAGAGGCTCCTTTTGCCCTAATTCTTGTCCCTACAACCTGGGGACTTTACTACTAATCCCTTGTCCTCCTGTGTATTTATTGGATAAGATAAGCAAAAGGTAACTCCTCTTTATAAAACTTGGAGAACCTCTGTATTAGGATTAAATCAGCCCAGTTAAATGAGTCCATAATAAAATTCAGAGATTCCCTGAGCTCATCTCAGAGTTATTAGCCATTAATGGCTTGTCTAGGAAATCCTAGCCTTTCACTTACTATTACTAAGGCAGAGGAAATAAAACTAGCCACTCAGTATTCTTAGGCTACCCTTTTGTGTCTCCCTTTCTCCTGCACAGTCACTCCTAGAAATTTCCTTGTCTGCAATTGAAGGATTTTTTTTGCTGTACCTTCCTTGCGGCATGCGGGATCTTAGTTCCACGACCAGGGATGGAACCCATGCCCCCTGCATTGGGAGCGCAGAGTCTTAGTCACTGGACTGCCAGGGAAGTCCCGAAGGAATTTTTTAATGTAGAATTTCAGGTAGTTTAGGAGAGAGATTTGCAGTCAACAAAGTCAATTTCTTGAATTATGTGACCCAGTCTATTTGGCATAGTGTAAGGTTGGCCTAGGAGTGGGAAGAGAAAGTGGTATTTTGCAAGGCCCAGATTTCTCTCCTTGACTGGTCTGACCATTGTTAAGCCATACTTCTCCTCTCATCATTACCTACCAATACTTTCTCTGTTTTAGCCTGCATTCCCTGGAGTAGGCAGGCACATTTTTTAACTGTTGGGAAATAGAAACTTACCTGGTTTCCTCAGGATCAAAGTTTCAATGACAAAGTAATATGTTTTGAAATCACCATTTTGACAAAGCTGCTGCTGCTTTGAAAGGTTATAATCAAGGCTCTTTTTTCTAATTGATATATAGTTGTTTTACAATATTGTGTTAGTTTCAGGTGTACAGCAAAGTGTCAGTTTTATATTTATATATATACATATATATGTATATATATATACTTTTCAGATTGTTTTCCATTTTAGCTTATCATAAGATATTGAATATAGTTCCCCGTGCTATACAGTAAATCTTTGTTGCTTATCTGTTTTATGTATAGTAGTTTGTACCTATTAATCCCATATTCCTAATTAATCCTTCCTTTTCCTCCCTTTCCCCTTTGGTAACCATAAGTTTGTTTTCTCTGTCTGTGAGTCTTTCTGTTTTGAAAATAAGATCATTTGTATTAGTTTTTAGATTCCACAGATTAGAGATATCATATGGTATTTGTCTTTCTCTTTCTGACTTACTTCACTTAGTATGATAATCTCTAGGTCCATCCAAGTTGCTGCAAAAGGCAATATTTCATTCTTTTTTGTGGCCAAGTAATATTCCATAGTGTATATATATATATATATATATATATATATATATATATATATTATATATATATATATATATATATACCACATCTCCTTTATCCATTCATCTGTAGATGGGCGCTTAGGTTACTTCCATATTTGGCTGTTGTAAATAGTGCTGCTGTGAACATTGTAGTATATGTATCTTTTCAAATTAGAGTTTTCATCTTTTCTGGATATATGCCCAGGAGTGGGATTGCTGGGTCATATGATAACCCTGTTTTTAGTTTTTTAAGGAACCTCCATATTATTTTCCATATTGGGGCCATGAATGTTGATTCCCTTAGGCAGTAGCAGCAGCCACTGGCACCTCTGATATATATACCTGCAGAGTTTGAAGGAGTTAAACATTCTGTTGTTTATTAAAATGTTTTTTATTGGCCTGCAGATTAATTGGTTTCTCTTTTTGTGTACACAGAATCTAGACTTACTCTACCAAAATTAATTTTGCATACTATGTAGGAAATTTAAAATTTCTGAAGTATAGAAACTGCTTTTTCTAATATACCTAATTCTAAATGGAATCTATTCTTTTCCCTGTTAATTCTCTTATCATAGGAGGAGGTGTGTAATATCTAAAGAGAAAATATTTCGTGTAGTAACTACTGTGTCATGGGTTCATTTAAAAATGTAATAATCACTTTTGTCTTACAGGACAAACTATTCGAGAGAAAAGAATTGTAGAATCAGCAAATAGAAGAGAAATAGACTATAAAGTAGGGGATATCCCAACAGAATGGGAAGGTAAGTTTCTGCTTTTAGTAGTGTCTTCTGGAAGGCAAATAGTTTATACACAAAATCAATAAGAACATAACATTATTTCATGTTCTTTGCAAAAACTTTTACAATCTGAATCCATGAAACTTTTTTTAAACTTTGCATTTCTTTGAAAGTTGTGAAGGTGCTACATTTTAGTAAGGGAACATAGTGAAAGAACTATGAAGCATTAGCAGAGCTGGGACTAGGGTGAGGCAAGCAAAGTTTCTTAGATGCAGAATTGAAGAAGGCATGCACTTTGATATGCTGGCCCTGCACTTATACAACCTCAGGATCTGAATTCTGTTTCTGGCACTCTACCCACATGAACGTGGGAAAGTAACTCATACCTCTCAGTCTTAGCTTCCTCTTTTATAAATTGTGGATAATACTTGCTGTAGATGCCATTTGGAATATTTGTTCAACTTACAGTGACCCCATTAGCTACCCCCATGTTTAAACAAGGATGGACACTTACTTGATCCCTGTCAGGACTTTGGAATTAAGATAAAAAAATGAAAGGAAGAGAAAATAGTAGCAGTCTTTCCATAAGGCTGGAATAGTATCACATGAACTTGGTAGCACATGGGTGGCTATCTTCAATCCACTGTCTAAACTTTGTTGCAGAAAAAAACTTCTTTATCTACTAAGAAGAAAATAGAAACCAGTCTGCAAAGAGAAGTACAGTTAACTCTTGAACAACACAGGTGTTTGTTTTTTGTTTTGATTTTTTTGTTTTGAACAGCACAGGTTAGAAGCAGGTCCACTTATACACAGATTTTTTTCCGTAAGTTCATATTATGGTATTACACAGTCCGTGGTTGGTTGAATCTGCAGATGTGGAACTGCAGATATGGAAGTCCAATGGTTAAGTTATAGGTGGATTTTTGACTACGAGGGGGTCAGTGCCCCTAATCCCTGTGTTGTTCAAGAGTCAACTCTATGTAGCAAAGCAGAGAATATTTCCTAGGTTTTCAGCAACTTTCCAATTCCCAGTTCCATTTCTTTCTGAATGAAGTTCATCTGAAAGTCTGCCTTCAGGTTCTAAGTGCCGTCCCACATCTGTGTTATAAATTTCCCCTTGTTTCTTACCAGTTCTTAGCCTAGTGCCTGGCACATAGGAAAGCACATAGTAAGTGCTCAGTAAGTATATATTAAATACTTGGAATCTAGCTTGAGTTAACCCTTGTTATTTGAAACTAAAAGAACCTTAACTAAAATACCAATACCTATCTTATATATCACTTAACATTTGTCAAGTGTTTACCTGTATACCTGGTATTATGCCATTGCTTTACAATCATTATATTGTTTTAATTATCACAATAATCCTATGAGGTAGACACTGTAGTCCCATTTAATAGGGACTCTAAGTTCTAGAAAGGTGAGATAAACTGCCTGGGTAATACAGCTACACACTGTAAGCAGTGGACCCTTTGCTTCCTGGTGGATTTAGCATTATACCTAACATATGGTAGCTATAGGCACTGAGTTATTTTTATGTCAGCATGTGAGTGTAAATATTTCCCTGGACATATCTTTTCCATTTTTCTTTATTAGCTATGAAAATAGTAGAACTATGAGAAAAGAACATTAAAATGGGTAGATACCAGGGACTTTTTGAAGAAATACAGAATATAAACTGGCAATGTCCAGGAGTAATTGAGCTTTCTTACTTTTTTAAAAAATATTTATTTATTAAATTTATTTTTTTTTTGGCTGCGTCGGGTGTTAGTTGCAGCATGCAGGATCTTTTTTGAGGCACGCAGTATCTTTCATTGTGGCACAGGCTCTTCATTGTGGCCCACAGGTTTCTCTCTAGTTGTGGAGCGCATGCTCCAGGGCATGGGCTCTGTAGTTTGTAGCACACAGGCTCTCTCGTTGAGGCACGTGAGCTCAGTAGTTGTGGCACGTGGGCTTAGTTGCCCCGCAGCGTGTGGGATCTTAGTTCCCCTACCAGGCGTCGAACCCATGCCCCCTGCATTGGAAGACGGATTCTTTACCACTGGATCACCGGGGAAGTCCCTGAGCTTTTTTATTTTAACAGACTCTCCAATGTTATAAGCGACATTTGCAATTCTCAAATAATGCTTGCACCTTCTTATAATGAACCTATTTTATCATTTTTTCCAATAGTAATATAGAATTAAAATGTTTATAGAAATTAAGTTATAAATAAATAGGTAGTTACTCATTTTTAAGCGTTTGAGACTTTCAGAGAATTAGAATGAAATTCTAATGCTTTTTATGGCTCTGTCCTGATCTTAATAATTCAGCATAACCCTCCCATGGGCACACCCTTAAAACAAATGTATCAACCAAACATTGAAACAAAAATTATTTTTATAGTGTTGCATATCAATTAAAGGTAAAAAATAAGAACTCCATACCATGAAAAAGTAAAGTAAAATATAAATAAATACACAAAACACTGTATACAGGAAAGGAAAGAAAAAAACTTAAAGTGAATAGTGTCAACCCCAAGTGAATCTAAAGTATTTTCAGGTCCAGACGAATACTGTATTTGTCAATTGTTAGTAGCAGAATACAGGTACCCACACGCTGCATTTCCTGCCATGATATGTATTAAACGGTTCACCCTTTTCATTCATTTATTTAATAAACATCTATTGAGGACCTCTGAATTCATGGAGTTTACATTCTGGAGTGGGAGAGTGGGTGGAAGAAAGATAATAAATCAGATAAATAACTATATAGTATGTTAATGGCCACAGAAAATAAAGCAGATAAAGGGAATAGGAAGTGTTGTGGAGGGTTTTACAGTTTTAAATAGTATAAAGAAATGGCCTTGTTGAGAAGATGACTTTTTTTAAAAAATAAATTTATTTATTTTATTTATTTTTATTTTTGGCTATGTTGGGTCTTCGTTGCTGCACACAGGCTTTCTCTAGTTGTGGTGTGCGGGCTTATTGCGGTGGCTTCTCTTGTTATGGAGCATGGGCTCTAGGCACATGGGCTTCATTAGTTGTGGTGCGCGGGCTCCAGAGCGCAGGCTCAGTGGTTGTGGTGCACGGGCTTAGTTGCTCCATGGCATGTGGGATCTTCCCAGAACAGGGATCGAACTCGTGTCCCCTGCATTGGCAGGCGGATTCTTAACCACTGTGCCACCAGGGAAGCCCCAAGAAGATGACTTTTGAATAAAGGCAGAAGGAGCTGGTCATGAAGATAAGTAGCAGAGGAGCATTCCTGGAGACCTAGTGCAAAAGCCCTGAAGCAGGAGCATGCTCAGGTTTTTAAGGAACAGTACAGAAGCCAGCGTGACTGGAGTAGAGCCAGAGGGAAGGTAATAGATGAGGTTAGAAAAGTAACAGGTTGCTCAATCTTGTAGGCCTTATAGGCCATTGTAAGGACTTTGGCTTTTACTCTGAGATTGGAAGCCGCTGGAAGGTTTTGAAAAGAGTAGTTGTATGCCCTGAATTATATTTAACAGGATCAGTCTGGCTGCTGCATTGCAGAGACTGAGGGGGGGAGCATAAAGAAAACTTGGAGACAGTATGCTCTTGTAATAACTCAGGCAAGGGCTAGTTGTGGCTTGGACCAGAGTAACAGTGGGAGTGGAAAGAAGTAGTTGCATTCTGGATCTCTTGTAAAAGTAGAACCAATGAGATTTGCTGACAGATTGGATGTGCAATGTGAGAGAAAGAGAGCAGTCAGTGGCGACTGTTAAACTTTTGGGCCTCACCTGGAAAAGTGCAGTTGCCATTGACTGAGGGGGCAAGACTGGAAGGAGGACATTTGGGGGGAAAATGAGATCAAGTTTGAAAATGAAGTTTGAGATACCTGGTAGATATCCAAGTAGAGGTATTAAGTTGTATACATAATCTAAGAATTTGGTGGAAAACTTTGGGCTAGAGATAAAATGTGGAAGTTGACAGCAAATAAATGGTATTGAAAAGCCAGGAGACAGGATGAGATCAGGGAATGTGTGTAAATAGAAAATGAGAAGTCATACCATATGATCCAGCAGTCCCACTCTTGGGCATATATCTGGAGAAAGCCATAATTCAAAATATACATGTACCCCAATGTTCATTGCAGCACACTTTACAGTAGCCAAGGCATGGAAGCATCCTAAGTGTCCAACAACAGAGAAATGGATAAAGAAGATGTGGTACATATATAAAATGGAATATTACTCAGCCATAAAAAAGAATGAAATAATGCCATTTGCGGCAACATGGATAGACCTAGACATTATGTTACTAAGTGAAGTAAGTCAGAGAAAGACAAATATCATATGATATCGCTTATATGTGGAATCTAAAAAAATGGTACAAATGAACTTATTTACAAAACAGAAGTAGTGTCACAGATGTAAAAAACAAACTTATGGTTACCAAAGGTGAAAGGGGAGGGGGGAGGGATAAGTTAGGGGTTTGGGATTAACATATACACACTACTATATATAAAATAGATAACCACTACTATATATAAAATAGATAATAGGACCTACTGTATAGCATAGAGAACTCTACTCAATATTCTATAATAACCTGTATGAGAAAAGAATCTATAAAAGAATGGATATGTGTATATGTATAACTGATTCACTTTGCTGTACACCTGAAACTAACACAGCATTGTAAATCAGCTATACTCCAGTAAAAAAAAAAAAAAAAAAAAAAGAATTATAAAGAAAAAAAAGAAAGAAAATGAGAAGTTCCAAGACTGACCCCTAGGCTATAACAGGGTTTAGAGACAATGAAGACAAAAAAGGAGCAGCCAGAAAAGTGGGAAATAAAAGAAAAAGTGTCAAGGAGGAAGAAGTGATCAACCATGTCAAATAAGGACGAAGAATTAATTCTTTGCTTTAAGAACAAGAAGTCACCGATCCTGACGAAAATAGTTCTGCAGAGCGTTAGGAACAAAAGCCTGATTAAGAAAAAAAGAATAGCAAGAGAGAATTTGGAGAGAATAAGTATAGATAATGCTTATGAGGAGTTTATCTGTGAAAGAAGGGAGAGTGTTGAGGCAGTACCTGCATGGGAAAGTGGAGTCAAGAGAGGAATTTTATTATGTTTTGTTTTAAAAGACAGTAGAAGTAACCAAATTTTGTAATAGTGATGAGAAAGTTCCAGTCTAAAAGGAAGCATTAATGATGCAGGAGGAAGACCTTGAGAAAGCAAGATGGGACAGGATCTAGTACACTTGTGGAAGAATTGGCCTTTGACAAGAGCATGGAAAGTTCCTCAGTAGTAGGAGCAGAAAAGTGGAGTATATAGTCATAGATGCAGGTAGATCATGTAGTGGTAATAACTTGTATAAATTCTCTCTTGATTCCTCCAAGTGAAGCACAGAGAGATTAAATAACTCCCTAAAAGCAGCTATAGCCAAGAACCCAAATTATCTGTCTCCAGAGTCTTTTACTCTTAATATTATATTGTATTGCCTACTCCATAATGATCAGGCTAATTCCTACTTATCCTTCAAGTTTTAAGGTAGACACGGATTCCTTTGGACATCTTTTCTGACCCTACCTCTCACCCCCTAGTGCTTAGTGGGATGTTCCTGTTTTTGTTTTTCATCTCACTTGATGCCTCTCCGCAGCATAACACAACACACTGTAGAGTATTCCCTGTTTACTTATCTGCCTCCTTTACCTGGACTTGAAGATTCTCTAGTGTAGAGTCTTTACCTTGCTCATCCTTGTATTCTTAGGGCCTAGTTCAACACTTACCATAAAATAAGTGCAAGCTCAATCAATATTTGGTGAATGAATGCATTTAAAATTGAAACTACATAAGGAAGAGACATTTTGGGGACTTTGCTGATTTGCTGAAAATAGTCCATTTTAAGAAGAAAGACATGGAATGGCACACCAAAACAATTGGTTCCTAACATAAAGGACATTCAAGGTTCAGATGTGGGAGATAGTATAGTACTAGCTAGTATACTAGTAGCTACTGAGCAATCTTAAAAAGTTTCAGGGAACCTTTTAAGTTTAAGCCATGGCATGATGTGTAGTTCTTATACAGAGCCTCTCAAAAGCTTTATCTTCATAATTCAGATCACAGTGTATCTTCCATTTTTTTCCTTTTTTGTTATTTTGTTAAGTTTAAGCTAGTTTTTTGTTGACGGCAATAAGCATTATTAATGAGAACCCTAAAATACACACAAAGTAGAGTATAATAGGAAGAGACAGAAAGGCTCTGATCCAGTATTTCTTTTTAATGGAATATTAATCTTTACTTAATTTTCAGAATAAAGTCAGGTAAAAATTAATTTTTAGACATATTAGACCATACCTGTCTATCATTAACACAATTAGGGCTTCCCTGGTGGCGCAGTGGTTGAAGAGTCCGCGTGCCGATGCAGGGGACACGGGTTCGTGCCCCGGTCCGGGAAGATCCCACATGCCGCGGAGCGGCTGGGCCCGTGAGCTGTGGCCGCTGAGCCTGCGCGTCCGGAGCCTGTGCTCCGCAATGGGAGAGGCCACAACGGTGAGAGGCCTGCGTACCACAAAAAAAAAAAAAAAGAAAACACAATTAATAATGAGTATCTCAGTATAAAATATCATATGCACTTTTATTGCTTTATTATTAATAGTTAATAATTGTTTAGCATGCTTTTCTCAAGCCACAGGAACTCCCCACCAATAATTTTCAAAATAAACTTCATAAAATAATATATATGGCATGATGCTATCCTTGTCCCAGCATCAGAAGACCTGGGTTATGCTTAGGTCCTCCAATGTGCATTTACTACCTTGGTCATATTGGGCAAATCTATTTTACCTCTGTTTTTCATCTGTCAGATTAAAAGGCTGGGTTCAGTATCCTTTAAGACCCCATCTGTCTCTAATGTTCTGTGATTATATGACTCTAGAATTATCTCTAATCAACTTATGTCCCAACCCAGAGTCTCTGGACCTACTGTATAACCAAATTGCTTGGCTGGGAATTGCTGAGAGTTGATGGTGATCTCCTTCATTAGAGGATAAGATAGCTGAATATATTAATTATCTATTGGTGCATAACAAATTACCCCAAAAGTTATAGGCCTAAAACAGCAAACATTTATTAACTCACAGTTTCCGTGAGTCAGGAATCTAGGCATGGCTTAAGCAGATCTTCTGGCTTAGGGTCTCTCACAAGGCTGCAGACAAGGTGTTGGTCTTGGCTGCAGTCATCTCAAGGCTTCTCTCAGGGCTCATCTACTTTCAAGCTCATTCACATGGTTTTGGCAGGCCATAGATTTATTTCCAAGCTCATTCAAATGGCTATTGCCTGGTTTCAGGTTCTTCCTGGCTATTTGACTTAGGGCCTTAGTTCCCTGATAACTGTAGCTTTCTAAGTCTTGATATCAGGTACTGTTAGTCCTTCTTTTTTGAAGTTATTTTGGCTCTTCTAGGTCCTTTGCATTTTCATATGGATTTTAGGATCATTTTGTTAATTTCTATAAAAATGCCTCCTGGGAATTTGGTTGGGATTGTGTTAAATCTATAGATCACTTTGCAGGGAGCTGACATCTTAACAATAAGGATCTTCTGACCCCTGGACATTATATATCTCTTCATTTAATTTAGGCCTTCTTTAATTTCTCTCATCAAAGTTTGTAGCTTTCATTGTACATATATTGCACTTCTTTTGTCAGATTTATCCCTAACAACTTCATATTTTTGATGCTATTGTTATGATAATGTTTTTCAAGTTTAATTTCTGATTGTTGCCATCGAATAAATATTCAGTAGGTTTTTGTAGATTGATCTTCTATCCTGTGACTTTGCTAAACTCAGTTATTAATTATAGTAGCTTTTTTGTCAATTCCGTCAGATTTTCTATATAGAAGATCATGTTGTCTGTGAATAAAGACATTTTTCTTAATTCTTTCCAACCTGGATGTCTTTGTTTTAATCTCGCCTACTTGCATTGGCTAGAACCTCCAGTACACTGTGTAATAGAAGAGATAAGAATGAACAGTCTTGCCTTATTCCTTATGTTTTACTTTTTTATATATTTTTGATTGAGTTATCTAAAATTTTGTTTAGACTTTTTATATCTGTGTTCTTGAGGGATACTAGTTAGTAATTCTTTTTTTCTTGTCTTTTCTTGGTTTTGATATCAGGGTAATGCTGATGTCATGAAATGAGTTTAGACATATTCCTTCTTCAAAAGTCTGTAAGAGTTCGTGTAGAGTTAATATTACTTCTTCTTTAAATATTTGATAGGCTTCACCAGTGAAGCCATCTAGGCCAGGAGTTTTTAACTGTAAGTTCAATTTCTTTATTAGACAGGATATTCAGATTATCTGTTACTTCTTGAATGACCTTTGGTAGGTTGTATTGGGTCTGCCAAAAAGTTTGTTTGGTTTTTTCTGGAGCATGGCTTTAGTCTTTAACTTCATTCGAAACAATTTTGTTAGAATATATTGTGACAGCTGTCATATCAGCATGCACTAAAAAAAAAAAAACCATCAAAATTGGTGGATTTTTGTAGCCATTTTAATATTGAAGATGGAACTAAAAAAGCAACATTTTAGGCATATTATGCTTTATTATTTCAAGAAACGTAAAAACACAACCAAAATGAAAAAAAAAAAGTTTGTGCAGGGTATGGAGAAGGTGTTTGACTGCTTGAACATGTCAAAAGTGGTTTGCAAAAGTTTCATGCTGGAGATTTCTCGCTGGATGATGCTCCATGGCCAGGTAGACGAGTTGAAGTTGATAGTGATCAAATTGAGACATTAATTGAGAACAGTCAGTGTTATACCACACGGGAGATAGCTGACATACCCAAAATATCCAAATCAAGAGCTGAAAATCATTTGTACCAGCTTGGTTATGTGAATCGCTTTGATGTTTGGGTTCCACATAAGTTAAGCGAAAAAACCCTTCTTTACTATATTTCCGATGCAATTCTCTACTTAAATGTAACGAAAACGTTACATTTTTAAAACAAATTATGATGGGCAATGAAAAGTGGATATTGTACAATAATGTGGAACAAAAGAGATCATGGGACAAGTGAAATGAACCACCACCAACCACACCAAAGGCCAGTCTTCATCCAAAGAAGGTGATGTTGTGTATATGGTGGGATTGGGAGTCCTCTATTGTGAGCTCCTTCCGGAAAACTAAACGATTAATTCCAACAAGTACTGCTCCCAGTTAGGCCAACTGAAAGCAGCACTCGATGAAAAACGTCTGGAATTAGTCAACAGAAAATGCATAATCTTCCATCAGGATAACCCAAGACCACATATTTCTTTGATGAACAGGAAAAAACTGTTACAGCTTGGCTGGGAAGTTCTGATTCATCCACCACATTCACCAGACATTGCACCTTCGGGTTTCTATTTATTTCGGTCTTTACAAAATTCTCTTAATGGAAAACATTTCAATTCCCTGGAAGACTGTAAAAGGCACCTGGAACAGTTCTTTGCTCAAAAAGATTAAAAGTTTTGGGAAGATAGAATTATGAAGTTGCCTGAAATATGGCAGAAGGTAGTGGAACAAAAGGGTGAGTATGTTGTTCAGTAAAATTCTTGGTGAAAGCGAAAAATGTGTCTTTTATTTTTACTTAAAAACCGAAGGAACTTTTTGGCCAACCAATATTTTTCCAAAGAATCTGCCATTTCATCTAATTTTCCAAATTTTTTGGCATGAGACCGACCATAATATTACCTTATTTTTCTTTTAATATCTTCAGAATCTGTGTGATGTTACCTCTTTGATTCCTAATTGTTATAGCTGCATTGGGTCGCCACAAATTGTGTGTTGAAGTCTTAACCCCCAGTACTTCAGACTGTATTTGGAGACAGAGTCTTTAAAGAGGTAATTAAGTTGAAATGAGGTCCTTAGGACCAGTCTTAATCCAATATGACTAATGTCCTTATAAGAAAAGGCCATTAGGGCTTCCCTGGTGGCGCAGTGGTTGAGAGTCCGCCTGCCGATGCAGGGGACACGGGGTGGTGCCCTGGTCCGGGAAGATCCCACATGCCGCAGAGCGGCTAGGCCCATGAGCCATGGCCGCTGAGCCTGTGTGTCCGGAGCCTGTGCTCTGCAACGGGAGAGGCCACAACAGTGAGAGGCCTGCGTACTGCAAAAAAAAAAAAAAACAAAAAAAGAAAAGGCCATTAGGACACAAATGTGAACAAAAGGAAGACGTTGTGAAGACACAGAGAGAAGACTGCCATCTACAAGCCGAGGAGAGAAGCCTCAGAAGAAACCAACCTTGACAACACCTTGGTCTCAGAATTATAGCATTCAGAATTGTGAAAAAGTAAATTTTTGTTGTTTAAGCCACCAAATCTGTGGTACTTTGTTATGGCAGCCCTGGTGAACTAATACATTAGTTCTGAGGGGGTTTATTCTATTACTTTTTTTTAAAATTTAAGTATAGTTGATATACAATGTCATGTTAGTTTCTGGTGTACAACAAAGTGATTCAGCCATATATATATATATATATATATATATTCTTTTTCATATTCTTTTTCATTATAGGTTATTACAAGATACTGAATATATATAGTTCCCTGTGCTATACAGTAGGATCTTGTTGTTTATCTATTTTAATATATAGTAGTGTGTATTTGCTAATCCCAAACTCCTAATTTATCCCTCCTCCCCTTTCCCCTTTGGTAACCATAAGTTTGTTTTCTATGTCTCTGAGTCTGTTTCTGTTTTGTAAATAAGTTCATTTGTATCATATTTTAGATTCCACATATAAGTTATATCGTATAGTATTTGTCTTTATCTGACTTACTTCACTTAATATGATAATCTCTAGGTCCATCCACATTGCTGCAAATGGCATTATCTCATTCTTTGTTATGGCTGAGTAGTATTCCATTGTATATATGTACCACATCTTCTTTATCCATTCATCTCTTGGTGGAAATTTAGATTGCTTCCATGTCTTAGCTATTGTATAGTGTTGCTGTGAACATTGGGGTGTATGTATCTTTTCAAATTAGAGTTCTCTCCAGATGTATGCCCAGGAGTGAGATTCCTGACTTATATGGTAACTGTGTTTTTAGTTTTTTCAGGAACCTCCATACTGTTTTCCATAGTGGCTGTACCAATTTATATTCCCACCAACAGTGTAGGAGGGTTCCCTTTTCTCCACAGTATCTTCAGCATTTATTATTTGTAGACTTTTTAAGGGCGGCCATTCTGACCAGTGTGAGGTGATACCTCACGGTTGTTTGACTTGTATTTCTCTGATAATTAGCGATGTTGAGCATCTTTTCATGGGCCTGTTGACCATCTGTATGCCTTCTTTGGAGAAATGTCCATTGGGGTTTTTCTGACCATTTTTGATTAGGTGTTTGGTTTTTTTTCTGATACTGAGTTGTATGAGCTGTTTGTGTATCTTGGAAATTAAGCCCTTGTCAGTTGCATCATTTGCAAATGTTTTCTCGCAGTCCATTGATTGTCTTTTTGTTTTGATTATGGTTTCCTTTGCTGTGAAAAAGCTTATAAGTGTGATTAGATCCCATTTGTTTATTATTTTAGCTTTTATTTCTGTTGCCTTGGGAGACTGACCTAAGAAAACATTGCTGCAATTTATGTCAGAGAATGTTTTGCCTACTTTCTCTTCTAGGAGTTTTATGGTATTCTGCCTTATATTTAAGTCTTTACGCCATTTTGAGTTTATTTTTGTGCATGGTGTGGTGGAGTGTTCTAATTTCATTGATTTACATGCAGCTGTCCAGCTTTCCCAGCACCAGCTGCAGAAGAGACTGTCTTTTCTCCATTGTGTATTCTTGTCTCCTTTGTTGAAGATTAATTGCTATAGGTGTGTGGGTTTATTTCAGGGCTCTCTGTTATGTTCCGTTGATCTATATGTCTGTTTTTGTGTCAGTGTCATGCTGTTTTGATTACCGTAGCTTTGTAGTATTGTCTGAAGTCTGGGACAGACTTCAGCTTTGTTCTTTTTCCTCAAGATTGCTTTGGCAATTATGGGTCTTTTATAGTCCCATATAAATTTTAGGATTATTTGTTCTAGTTCTGTGAAAAATGTCATGGGTAATTTGATAGGGATCACATTAAATCTGTAGATTGCTTTGGGTAGTATGGCCATTTTAATGATATTAATTCTTCCAATCCAAGAGCACGGTTATCTTTCCATTTCTTTAAATCATCTTTAGTTTTTCTTTATCAGTGTCTTATAGTTCTGAGTGTATAAGTGTTTCACCTTCTTGGTCAGGTTTATTCCTAAGTATTTTATTTTGATCCAATTTTAAAAGGGATTTTTTTTTTTACGTTCCCTTTTTGATATTTCATTGGTAGTGTAAAGAAATGCAACAGATTTCTGTATGTCAATATTGTATCCTGCTACCTTTCTGAATTAGTTTATCAGTTCTAGTAGTTTATGTGTGGAGTCTTTAGGGTTTTCTATATTAGTGTCATGTCATCTGCATATAATGACAATTTTTCCTTTTCCCTTCCAACTTGGATACCTTTTATTTAATTATTTTTTCCTGTCTGATTGCTGTGGCTAGGACTTCCAATACTGTGTTGAATAGAAGTGGTGAGAGTGGGCATTCCTCTTTTGTTCCAGGTTTTAGCAGAAAGGCTTTCAACTTTTCACGTTGAGTATTATGTTGGCTGTAAGTTTGTCATAAATAGCTTTTATTATGTTGCAATATGTTCCCTCTATACCCACTTTGGTAAGAGTTTTTATCATGAATGGATGTTGAATTTTATCAAATGTTTTTTCTGCATCTATTGAGATGATTTTTATTTTCTTTGTTGATGTGGTGTATCACATTAATTGATTTGCATATGTTGAACCATCCTTGTGACCCTGAGATGAATCCAACTTGATTGTGGTGCATGATCTTTTTTATATGCTGTTGGATTTGTTGAGAATTTTTGCATCTATATTCATCAAAGATATTGGCCTATAATTTTCTTTTTGCAGGTGTCTTTTTCTGGTTTTGGTATCAGGGTGATGATGGCTTCATAGAATGTCTTTGGGAGTGTTCCCTCCTCTTCAGTCTTTTGGAAGAGTTTGAGAAGGCTCAGTGTAAGTTCTTCTTTGTGTGTTTGGTAGAATTCCTCAGTGAAGCAATATGGTCCTGGACTTTTGTTTGCAGGGAGTTGTTTCTTATTACAGATTTCATTTCACTTCTAGTGATCAGTCTGTTCAAATTATCTCTTTCTTCTTGCTTCAGTTTTGGTGGGCTGTATGTTTCTAGAAACTTATCCATTTCTTCTAGGTTGTCCAATTTGTTGGCATATAATTGTTTATAGTATTCTCTTATGAGTTTTTGTATTTCTGTGGTATCAGTTGTTATTTCTCCTCTTTCATTTCTGGTTTTATTTATGTGGGTCCTCTCTCTTTTCTTTTTGGTGAGTCTGGCCAGAGGTTTGTTTACTTTGTTTACCCTTTCAAAGAACCAGCTCTTGGTTTTATTGATTTTTTTTAAATCTCTGTTTTATTTCTTCTCTGATCTTGATTATTTCCTTCTTTCTGCTGATTTTAGGTTATGTTTGTTCTGCTTTTTCTAATTCTTTTAGGTGGTATGTTAGGTTGTTTGAGATTTTTCTTGCTTTTTGAGGAAGGCCTGTATAACTATGAACTTCCCTCTAAGAACTGCTTTTGCTGCATCCCATAGATTTTGTATGGTTGTGTTTTCATTTTCGTTTGTCTCAGGGTAGTTTTTGATTTCCTCTTTGATTTCATCATTGCCCCATTAGTTTTTTAGTAGCACGTTGTTTAATCTCCATGTAATCATTTCTTTTTTCATTTCTCTCTCTGTGGTTGATTTCTAGTTTTATGCTGTTGTGGTCAGAAATGGTGCTTGAAATAATTTCTGTCCTCTTAAATTTGTTGAGACTTGTTTTGTATCCTAGTATGTGGTATATCCTAGAGAATATTCCATGGGCACTTGAAAAGAATTTATGCTCTGTTTTTTGGTTTTTGTTTTTGTTGTTTTGGAGGTAATGTCCTGAAAATATCAATTAAGTCTAACTATTCTATTGTGTCACTTAGGAGTTCTGTTGCCTTATTGATTTTCTGTCTGGAAGATCTGTCCATTCATGTCAGTGGGGTGTTAAAGTCACCTTCAATTATTGTATTCCAGTCAATTTCTACGTTTATGTGTTAGTATGTGTTTTATGTATTTAGGTGCTCCTATGTTGGGTGCACATGTTAATGAGTGTAATATCCTCTTCTTTATTGATCCTTTTATGGTTATATCGTGTCCTTTATCTTTCTTCATGAGCTTTGTTTTAAAGTCTATTTTGTCTGGTATGATTGCTACCCCTCCTTTCTTGGCATTTATGTTTGCATGAAATGTCTTTTTCATCCCCTCACTTTCATACTATGTGTGTCCTTCACCCTAAAGTGGGTCTCTTGTAGGCAGCATACTGTAAGTTCTTGTGTTATTATCCAACCTGCCACTCTATGTCTTTTGATTGGAGCATTGAGTCCACTGACCTTTAAGATAATTATTGATATATATGTATTTAATGCCATTTTAAACCTTGTTTTCCAGTTGATTTTGTATATCTTCTTTGTTCCTTTTTCTTTTTCCTTTTGTGTTTTGATGATTTTCTTTTGTTTTACTCTTGTGTTCTTTTTGGTTTTTGTGAGTCTATTGTATGTCTTTGATTTGTGGTTACCCTGTTTTTCAAGTATGTTAACCCATTACTATATCTACTTGCTTTAAACTGGTAGTCATATAGGCTCAAACACATTCTAAGAAAAAATCTACGTTTTCTTACTCCCCTCCCCTGCATTTTATGATTTTGATGTCCTCTTGTACATCTTCACGTTTATTCTTTTGCTGTTCTTTTTAGTTATCATTGCTTTCTCAAAAAAATGTTTTTTAATCCATGTACTGGCTTATTTAAGTGATTTACTTTGCAATTGTGATTTTCTCTTTCCTATAGATTCTTGCTTCTTTGCTATTTAGAGAAGACCTTTCAATATTTCTTTTAGGATAGGTTTAGTATTGCTGTATTCCTTTACTTTTTGCTTGTCTGAGAAATTCTTTATCTCTCCTTCTATTCTAAATGATAATCTTCCTGGATAGAGCGTCCTTGGTTGCAGGTTTTTCCCTTTCAGGACTTTGAATACATCTTGCCACTCCCTGTGGCCTGCAACATTTCTGTAGAGAAATCAGGTGATAGCCTTTTGGGGTTTCCCTTGTAACTAACTCTTCATTTTTCTCTTGCTGCTTTTAGAATCTTTTCTTTATCTCTAACTTTTGCTATTTTTGTTATAATATGTCTTGCTGTAGGTCTGTTTGAGTTTATCTTGTTTGGGACCTTCTGTGCTTCCTGTATCTAGATATTTGTTTCCTTCTTTAGGTTTAGGAAGTTTTCAGCCATAATTTCTTCAAATACATTTTCAATCCCCTTTTCTCTTTCTTCTGCTTCTGGGATCCCTATTATGCATAGATTGGCTTGCTTTATATTATCCCATTGGTCTCATACATTGCTTTCATTTTTTAAAATTTGTCTTTCTGTTTGCTGTTCTGATTGGATGATTTCCACTATTCTATCTTCCAGATCACTTATTCGTTCTTCTGCATTATTTAGTTTGCTATTTATTGCCTTTAGCTCGTCTTTTGTCTCAGCAAATGTGTTTTCTAATTTAGTTGGCTCTTTATAGTTTCTAGTTCCTTGTTACAGTAATCTACATTTCTATCTATAGCCTTTCTTAATTTCTTCAGCATTTTTATTGCCTCCTTTTTGAACTTGGGATCTGGTAGACTGGAAAGGTCTGTTTCATTGTTTGTTCTTTCAGGGGATTTCTCTTGTTCTTTTAATTGGAAGTGGATCCTCTGCTTCTTCATTTTACTTCTACTTCTCTGAATCTATGCATTTAGGAGAAATAGTTATCTGCTGTGGTCTTGAAGGACTATTTTTATGTGGAAGCATCCCAGTATACCCTTCATGAGTCTAATATTGGGTTGGCCAGAAAGTTCATTTGGTTAATGAATACGTTGTTCAATAACGTTCTTGATTAAAATGAAAAATGTGTCATTTTTACTTACAACCAAACGAATTTTTGGCCAACCCAATATTTTTGGTGGGAGGGCTGTTTTTAGAATGGATGCCTACCACATCTTTCCTCAGTGTATGCTAGCCATTATCCCCTTGATAGGGGGTGTCATTGGTGTTGTGGTAACCAGAGACTGCACTGGTCTCCTCTTTGCTCTGTGGTTGTCACAGCCCTGTCTGGGTCACTGTTGTTGGCACTGCTCTGGACCCTGCCTCATCCATGGGAATACAGGCCGTCAGCCCAGATGTCCCTTAGGCACTGTGCTCACAAAGCCACCATCACAGATCCATTGGCACAGATCCGCTGAAGTTAGGTATCAGAACCTGCCACAGTTGCGTGTATTCGTGCATCTGGCCCCATCGTGGGAGCTACAGGGTCAGCCCAGACCCCAGCCACGCCTCTACGTGCACACGCCTGCAAAGCCTATAGCTGCTAATGCCAGGCCTGCCCAGCCACCGGAGTACCAGTAATTCACTTGGATATCCTGAGGGTACTGAGCTTACAGAGGCACCAGCATGTAAATCCTCCAAAGCCACTAGGACACAGCTCAGATTTCAGCCCCACCTCCATGTGTAGGCAGCCCACAGGTGCTTTGCACACTCTCAGAGCTCCTAGAGACAGAGCCACACCTGCTGTGAGTATACTGAGAATGAGAGTGAGGCTGCTGTGGTGGGGCTCCGCCCCTTCTTCGTGTGCATTAACAACGGGGCTCCAATAGTGGGCCGGGCTCCATCCTGTGCACACCCTCAATTGAGGCCTGGGCCACACTTCAGCCCCTTGGTACTGTCTCCAGGTAGCCAGCCCAAGTCCTCTCCCCAGGTCTGTCCACTGAAGCTCAACTCTCAGCACACAACCCCCATGCACACAAGCAGAAAATGTGCATCTTGGGCTGGGTAGTGCAGTAAGTTGGTCAGGACCATCTGTGCTGGTCTCTCTCTGCTTCTGCCTGCCACAAGCCAGCTGCTACACTTTTCTCTGAGCCTCTGAAGCTCCCTTTCTGTCCTGGCTGATCTCCCAGATGTTGAAGGGGGTTCCCGGGATAAAGGAACCTTTCCTCTTTCACAGCTCCCTCCCAGGGGCTCAGGTGCCATCCCTATTCCTTTTTTTTCTCTCATCCTACCCAGTTACATGGTGGTCTTTCTTGTAGCTCTGGATGTATAGATCTTCTGCCACTGTTGTGTAGGTATTCTGTGAGAATTTTTCCACATGTAGATGTATTTTTGATATATTTGTGGGAGGAGGTAAACTGCACATTATTCTATTCCACCATCTTGATCTTTTCCCTCTTCTAGTTCTGAGTATTGTTTATGATTCAGTTGTATTTCCCTTTGTGGGTTATCAGCTATATTTGGTTTCTTATTTTACTGGTTGCTTCAGGTTTTACAGACTACCATCTTCAACATATCAGAGTCTTTATGTGGTTATTCTACTTCATATAGAGCACAAGAACTTTATAAAAGTATACCACCAGTTTTTCTTTCTAACATTTCTGTTATTGTCATATGTTTTAGTTATACATGTTACAATCTACAGTCTACATCATTATTTTTATGTAAAAAGTGAACTAGCATTTAGAGATATTTAATTAATAGGAGAAATATAACATTTATCGATATTGTTAGCATTTCTAATGTTCTTCATTCCTTTTTGTAGATCCAGATTTCCATCTGGAATCATTTTCTTTTAGTCTATAAGGCTTCCTTTAACATTTCTTTAAATGTGAATCTACTGATGTTAAACTCTTTCAGCTTTTTACATGTCTGAAATATATTTTTAAAGATTTTTAAAGATATTTCTCTGGATGTAGTATTCTAGGTTGGTAGTTGCTTTCCTTTCAGTAGTTTAAAGATATTCTACCTTACATGGTTTCTGTTGAGAAATCTGTTTTCATGGTTATCTTTATCCCTCTGTATGTAATGTGAAATTTTTCCTTTGGCTGTTTTAAAGTTTTTCTTTTTTTAACTGGTTTTGAGCAATTTGATTATGATGTACCATGATGTAATCTCTTATGTTTGATGTTTCTTGAGCTTCTTAGAACTGTGGATTTGGTTTCCATCAAGTCTAGAAAAATTTTGGCCATTGTTTCTTCAAACATTTTTTTCCTGTTTCGCTCTCTGTTCTCTCTTAGGTACTCCATTCACAGTTTTAGGCTGCTTGAAGTTGTGTCACAGCTCATAGATGTTCTGTTCACTTGTAGAGACTTTTTTCTCTTTGAGTTTCAATTTGTATAGTTTCTCTTGCTATGTCTTCAAGTTCACTAATCTTTTCTTTCACAATGTCAAATAACTATTAATCCATCCAGAGTATTTTTCATTTTAGGCATTATAGTTTTCATCTCTACAAGTTTGATATGGGTCTGTTTTATATCTTCTAGGTCTCTACTTTACATGTTCAATCTTTCCTGTAGCTTTTTGAACATATGGGGTGCAGTTATAACTGTTTTAATGTTCTTGTCTGCTAATTCTACCATCTGTATCTGTTTTCAGTTGGTTTTGGTAAGTTGATTTTTTTCCCCTCAATATGGGAAGTATTTTTCTGCTTCTTTGTTTGCTCGGCAATATCTGATTGGATGTCAGACATTTAAAATTTTTGCCTAGTTGAATACTGGATATTTTTGTGTTCCTATATATATGTATTTGAGCTTTGTTCTGAGACACAGATAAGTTACTTGGAAACAGTTTGATTCTTTCAGGGATGACTTTAAAGATTTGTTAGATGGGACTAGAGCATAATACAATCTAGAACTAATAATTCTGCACTGTTGATGCAAGTCATTTCTCAGCACTCTGCTTTGCCCCATCAGTCATGAAGTTTTCCACTCTGGGTGGTGGGAATTGACATTACTCTTGCCCCTGTGTAAATCCTGAATACTGTTCCTTCTGATCCTTTCAGGTGGTTCTCTTCCTGGCCTCAAGAATTCCTCACTCACCTTGAACTGAGCAGTGCTCTGCTGAATACTTGGTCTTCTGCTAATCTCCATCCAGAGTGTGCTCTCTGTAGCTGTCTCCTGTCTGGTAGTCTATCCTTTGAATTTTAGTCACCTTGTCCCTAGACTCCTAGCTCCATCTTCATAATTTAGGTAGTATGGTGGGTTTTGGCTAGATCCCCTCCCTGTGCCACAACCTAGAAACTGTCAAGGCAGTAAGCAGGGGCAATTGTAAGGGCAACCTTTGTTTATTTAACATTCTCAGGGACCACTGTATTCATTACTTGATGTCCACTGTTTTGAAAATTGTTGTTCCATATAATTTGTCCCTGTTGCTCCATCTTGGCTAGAAAAAGAAGGCAGCCGTCTTTTTTTTTTTTTTTTTTTTTTTTTTTTTTTTTTGGCGGTACATGGGCCTCTCACTGTTGTGGCCTCTTCCGTTGCATGGCACAGGCTCGGGACGCGCAGGCTCAGCAGCCATGGCTCACGGGCCCAGCCGCTCCGCGGCACGTGGGATCCTCCCGGACCGGGGCACGAACCCCGCGTCCCCTGCATCGGCAGGCGGACTCTCAACCACTGCGCCACCAGGGAAGCCTCAGCCTTCTTTCAATTAGCTTAATGCATTTGAAATTCATTTGTGTGCTTGCACAAATAAGTAGTTTATTCCTTTTAATTGCTCGGTAGAATTCTATCATATTGGTATACCAGTTTGTTTATCATTTCACCAGCTGAAAGACATTTGGGTCTTTTACACTTGATAACAGTTTTTAACTGGAGCCACTGTGCCATCTGTATATCTCTTCTTTTTGCCCAGATATTTTTTATTTGGTTGGCTTTATTTCCTATTTGTTTAGTTTTGAGTGTTTCTTATGTATCCTTGATACAAGTCCTTTACCATATATGTGATTTACAAATACTTTTTTCCCAGTCTGTGGCTTCATGCTCTTCACAGTGCTGCTTGAAGAGGACACGTTCTTAATTTTAATGAAGTGAAATTTATCATTTTTCTTTTATGCCTCATTATGCTTTTGGCGTTATATGTAAGAAATTTTTGCCTAACCCAAGCTCACGAATATTTTCTTTGGTGATTTATTCTAGAAGTTTTAGAGTTTGCAGTTCTACATATATGTCTCTGATTAATTTCGAATTAAATTTTGTACATGGTGTAGATATCAGTCAAATTTATTTTTTATATGGATATCCAGTTTTTTCAGCACTAGTTTTTTATTGTGTTAAAATACACATAGCATACAATGTACCATCTTAATCATTTTTAAGTGTACAGTTAAGTGGTACTAAATACATTCACATTATTTTGGAGCCATCACCACCATCCATCTCCATAACTCTTTTCATCTTCTAAAACTGAAACTCTATACCTATTAAACAATAGCTCCCCATTCTTCCTTCTGCCTTGGCCCCTGACAACCACCATTATGCTTTCTTTGTGATTACTCTCTGAGGACTGTTTTTTGAAATGACCATCTTTTTTTCCATTGAATTGTCTTTGCATCTTTGTCAAACATCAATTGACCCTATGGGTGTGGATCTATTTCTGCATTCTCTATTCTGTCTGTGAATCTGTATCTGTCCTTTTGTCAGTGCCACACTGTCTTGATTACTGGCGCTTTGTAGTAACTCTGGAAATAAGGTAATTTGAGTCCACCAACTTCTTTTTCAAAATTGTTTAGTTATTCTGGGCCCTTTGTTGTTATATATGATTTTTAGTATCAGCTTATCAATTACTACCCCCAAAAAAATCCTTCTAGGAATTTGATTGGGAATGTATAGAATCTATAGATCAGATTGAAGAGAATTGAACCTTCTGATCTACAAATACAGCATATTTGCTCCACTTTTTTAGGTCTTCTTTCACTTTTTCATCAGTAGTTTTCATAGTTTTCAGTTTACAGGTCTTGCATATATTTTATTAAATTAAAATCTAAGTGTTTCTTAATTTTTATGGGCTCTTACTGATTGTTTTTTACTGCAGTTTCAAATTATTCACTGGTAACACATAGAAATGCAGTTGTTTTTTTATATTAACCATGTACCTTACACAATCTTGCTAAATTCACTTACCAATTTTAGTTTTTCTTGCCTTACTGTACTGATGAGCTAAAGGATACAGGAGCCCTGTACAAAACACTTCCCTTTACCACAACCGCCCTTACCATTGGCTGCCTCGCACTCACAGGGACCCCCTTCCTTACAGGATTCTACTCCAAAGACCTCATCATTGAAGCCGCCACTTCGTCTTATACCAACGCCTGAGCCCTACTACTTATACTAACCTCAACTTCCTTCACAGCTATCTACAGTGCTCGCATCATCTTTTATACCATACTAGGACAACCCCGCTTCCCACCATTCATAAACATTAATGAACTCAACCCCATATCTATTAATCCTATCAAACGCTTACTAATCGGAAGCATTTTCGCCGGTTTCATTCTCTCCCACAACATTCCCCCCATAACCATCCCTTTAATAACTATACCTCTATACTTAAAACTAACAGCCCTTACAACAACAGCACTAGGCTTCATTCTAGCACTCGAAATCAACACCTACACACAAAACTTAAAATACCCTCATCCATCAAACCCCACTAAATTCTCCACCCTACTAGGATATTTCCCCACAATCATACATCGCCTACCTCCTCACCTAAATCTAACTATAAGCCAAAAACTAATAACTTCCTTACTAGACCTAGCCTGAACAGAAATTATTCTACCAAAAACTACAGCCTCCATACAATTAAAAGCCTCTATCTTAGCCTCAAACCAAAAAGGCCTTATCAAACTCTACTTCCTATCTTTCCTCATCTCCCTCACCCTCAGCATAATCTTATTTAATTACCTCGAGTAATCTCCATAATAACCACAACACCAATAAATAATGATCAACCAGTTACAACAACCAACCAAGTACCATAACTATATAACCCGGCAATACCTACAATCTCCTCACTAAAAACCTCAGAACCCCCTACATCACAAACAACCCAATCCCCCAACCCACCAAAATCAAACACAACACTCATATTTTCACTCTCAAGTACATAAAACATTACCAAAATCTCCACTACTAAGCCCAGAAGAAACCCACCCAACACCACCTTATTAGAAATCCAAGCTTCAGGATACTGCTCAGTAGCTATGGCTGTCGTATAACCAAATACAACTAATATTCCTCCCAAATAAACCAAAAACATCATTAAACCTAAAAATGAACCACCAAAACTAAAAACAATTCCACACCCCATAGCACCACCCACAATCAACCCTAAACCCCCATAAATAGGAGAAGGTTTCGAAGAAACCCCTACCAAGCTAATTACAAAAATAATACTCATAATAAATGCAACATATATTATCATTATTCTCACATGGACTCCAACCATGACCTATGATATGAAAAACCATCGTTGTTATTCAACTATAAGAACCCTAATGACAAACATCTGAAAAACACACCCACTAATAAAGATTCTAAATAAGACATTCATTGACCTCCCTACCCCATCAAATATCTCTTCATGATGAAACTTCGGCTCCCTACTCGCCCTCTGCTTAATCATACAAATCCTAACAGGCCTGTTCCTAGCAATACATTATACACCAGACACCTCAACCGCCTTCTCATCCATCACACACATTTGCCGAGACGTCAACTACGGCTGAATAATCCGACACCTACACGCAAACGGGGCCTCCATATTTTTTATCTGCCTATACATTCACATCGGACGCGGCCTATATTATGGCTCATACATATTCAAAAAAACATGAAATATCGGCGTACTACTACTATTCACAACCATAGCCACTGCATTCATAGGCTATGTCCTACCCTGAGGGCAAATATCGTTTTGAGGCGCAACCGTCATCACTAATCTTCTATCAGCAATCCCTTACATCGGAACCACCCTAGTAGAGTGAGTCTGAGGGGGATTCTCCGTAGACAAAGCAACATTAACCCGCTTCTTTGCCTTCCATTTCATCCTTCCATTTATCATTGTAGCACTAACAGCCGTCCACTTACTATTTCTCCATGAAACAGGATCCAACAATCCAATAGGAATCTCATCCAACATAGACAAAATCCCATTCCACCCCTACCACACAATTAAAGATATCTTAGGCGCCCTTCTATTAATATTAATCCTACTCACACTAACTCTATTTGCACCTGACCTACTCAGAGATCCTGATAATTATACCCCAGCAAATCCACTAAGCACTCCCGCACACATCAAACCAGAGTGGTATTTCCTCTTCGCATACGCAATTCTACGATCAATCCCTAATAAATTAGGAGGAGTATTAGCACTCCTATTCTCTATCCTCATCCTACTTTTTATCCCCCTACTCCACACATCCAAACAACGAAGTATGATATTCCGACCCCTTAGCCAACTATTATTCTGACTACTAATAACAGACCTCCTAGTCCTAACCTGAATTGGAGGCCAACCAGTAGAACACCCCTACATCATTATAGGTCAACTAGCTTCAATTTTATATTTCCTTCTCATTCTAGTAATAATACCAACAGCTAGCTTCATCGAGAACAAAATCCTAAAATGAAGAGTCTTTGTAGTATAATAAATACCCCGGTCTTGTAAACCGAAAAAGGAGAAACCTACTCCTCCCTAAGACTCAAGAAAGAGATATCAAACCTCACCACCAACCCCCAAAGCTGGAGTTCTACATAAACTATTCCTTGAAAAAAAGCTTATTGTAGATCGTGCTAACCTTGCAGTATTATGTCAGTATTAAAAATGAATTATTTAAAAACATTTTACTACATAAACTACACATGAACTTATATACGCACTTTTCTAAAATTTAGTGTCTATCTATAAATATTCATATATATACATGCTATGTATTATTGTGCATTCATTTATTTGTCCATACGACCAGTTAAAGCCCGTATTAATTCTTATTAATTTTACATAGGACATAATATTCATGACTTTACATATTATATGCTACCATATTAATTTATTTCCATTAGATATTATGCCCGGTCCATTAGATCACGAGCTTAATCACCATGCCGCGTGAAACCAGCAACCCGCTCGGCAGGGATCCCTCTTCTCGCACCGGGCCCATGAACCGTGGGGGTAGCTAACGGTGATCTTTATAAGACATCTGGTTCTTACTTCAGGACCATTTTAACTTAAAATCGCCCACTCGTTCCCCTTAAATAAGACATCTCGATGGGTTAATTACTAATCAGCCCATGCTCACACATAACTGAGATTTCATACATTTGGTATTTTTTCTTTTTGGGGGGGGGCCTGCATCGACTCAGCTATGGCCTAGTCGGCCCTAACACTTGCAAGGCAAATTGTAGCTGGGCCCGTGTGTATTTTTGATTGGACTAGCACAACCAACATGTGCAATTAAATTAATGGTTACAGGACATAGTACTCCACTATTCCCCCCGGACTCAAAAAACTGTATCCCATAGGGGTCCAAAACCCCCTTACCCCCTACAAAACCAACGATCTGCTTTAATATTCACCACCCCCCTAGACAGCTTCGTCCCTAGATTTACGGGTACTTTTTTTGGTAAATCAATACTAAATCCGACACAAGCCCCAAAATGAAATTATACGACAGATTTTATACTCCACGAGTCAATGTAGCTTAAACTTTTAAAAGCAAGACACTGAAAATGTCTAAATGGGCTAAACTAGCCCCATTAACACAAAGGTTTGGTCCCAGCCTTTCCATTAGTTCCTAACAGACTTACACATGCAAGCATCCGCATCCCGGTGAGAATGCCCCCAAAGATCACGAGGATCAAAAGGAGCGGGCATCAAGCACACTACATCAGTAGCTCACAACGCCTTGCTTAGCCACACCCCCACGGGATACAGCAGTGATAAAAATTAAGCTATAAACGAAAGTTTGACTAAGTCATGTTAATTAGGGTTGGTAAACTTCGTGCCAGCCACCGCGGTCATACGATTAACCCGAATTAATGGACACACGGCGTAAAGAGTGTAAAGAAACTAAATAAAATAAAGCCAAATACTAATTAAGCCGTAGAAAGCCATAATTAAAATTAAGCTAAACCACGAAAGTGACTTTATCACAATCCGATTACACGACAACTAAGACCCAAACTGGGATTAGATACCCCACTATGCTTAGTCGTAAACCAAAGTAGTCCTGAAACAAGACTATTCGCCAGAGTACTACCGGCAACAGCCCAAAACTCAAAGGACTTGGCGGTGCTTCATATCCTTCTAGAGGAGCCTGTTCTATAAACGATAAACCCCGATCAACCTCACCAACCCTTGCTACTTCAGTCTATATACCGCCATCTTCAGCAAACCCTAATGAAGGCACAAAAGTAAGCACAATTATTATACATAAAAACGTTAGGTCAAGGTGTAACTCATGAGTTGGGAAGTAATGGGCTACATTTTCTACAGCAAGAATACCACTTATAAACCACACGAAAGTTTTTATGAAACCTAAAAACCAAAGGAGGATTTAGCAGTAAATTAAGACTAGAGCACTTAATTGAATTAGGCCATGAAGCACGCACACACCGCCCGTCACCCTCCTCAAGTATCAAGCAAGGCCCTAGATCACTAACAAATGCCAAGCAACTCCACAAGAGGAGACAAGTCGTAACAAGGTAAGCATACTGGAAGGTGTGCTTGGACAAAACAAGATATAGCTTAAATAAAGCATCTAGTTTACACCTAGAAGATTCCATAATCAGTGTATATCTTGAACCATATCTAGCCCACACTCCACCCATTACAACTATCACAAATAAATTAAATAAAACATTCACCATGCGTTTAAAGTATAGGAGATAGAAATTTAAACACAACTGGCGCTATAGAGAAAGTACCGTAAGGGAAAGATGAAAGATTTATTAAAAGTAAAAAAAAGCAAAGATTACCCCTTGTACCTTTTGCATAATGATTTAACTAGCAAATACTTAGCAAAGAGTTCTTAAGTTAAATATCCCGAAACCAGACGAGCTACTTACAAGCAGTGAATAGAACAAACTCATCTATGTGGCAAAATAGTGAGAAGACTTATAAGTAGAGGTGAAAAGCCCAACGAGCCTGGTGATAGCTGGTTGTCCAAAAAAGGAATTTCAGTTCAACATTAAATAATACCAAAAACCACATCAAGTTTAAATGTATATTTAATCGTTAGTCTAAAAGGGTACAGCCTTTTAGAAATGGATACAACCTTAACTAGAGAGTAAAATTGAATCTAAAACATAGTTGGCCTAAAAGCAGCCATCAATTAAGAAAGCGTTCAAGCTCAACAAAAAAAACCCAGATTTTAATTTCAACAATAAATTAACTAACTCCTAGCTTAAATATTGGACTAATCTATTTAAACATAGAAGCAATACTGTTAATATGAGTAACAAGAAAATTTTCTCCTTGCACAAGCTTATATCAGTGCCTGATATTATACTGATAATTAACAGTCAATAAATATAACCCAACGCTAAAACATTTATTAAACATACTGTTAACCCAACACAGGCGTGCATTAAGGAAAGATTAAAAAGAGTAAAAGGAACTCGGCAAACACAAACCCCGCCTGTTTACCAAAAACATCACCTCTAGCATAACCAGTATTAGAGGCACTGCCTGCCCAGTGACAAACGTTAAACGGCCGCGGTATTCTGACCGTGCAAAGGTAGCATAATCACTTGTTCTCCAAATAAGGACTTGTATGAATGGCCACACGAGGGTTTTACTGTCTCTTACTTTTAATCAGTGAAATTGACCTTCCCGTGAAGAGGCGGGAATAATATAATAAGACGAGAAGACCCTATGGAGCTTCAATTAATTAACCCAAATAGCCACAAACTAATACCATCAAGGGATATAAAACTTTATATGGGTTAACAATTTCGGTTGGGGTGACCTCGGAGCACAAAAAATCCTCCGAGTGATTAAAGCCTAGGCCTACCAGCCAAAGCATACTATCACTTATTGATCCAAAATTTTTGATCAACGGAACAAGTTACCCTAGGGATAACAGCGCAATCCTATTCTAGAGTCCATATCAACAATAGGGTTTACGACCTCGATGTTGGATCAGGACATCCTAATGGTGCAGCCGCTATTAAGGGTTCGTTTGTTCAACGATTAAAGTCCTACGTGATCTGAGTTCAGACCGGAGCAATCCAGGTCGGTTTCTATCTATTACGCATTTCTCCCAGTACGAAAGGACAAGAGAAATAAGGCCAACTTCAACAAAGCGCCTTCAAAATAACTAATGATTTAGTCTCAACCTAACAATTAAGCGCAAACATACCCCACTCAAGATCAGGGTTTTGTTAAGATGGCAGAGTACGGTAATTGCATAAAACTTAAACTTTTATACCCAGAGAACTAATACATCTATTATGAAAAAATTTCCTTCCCCTAACATTAGCCCTATGCATATGACACGTCTCACTACCTATCATAACAGCAAGCATCCCCCCTCAAATGTAAAAACAAGAAACCACTATTATTCAATATAGTTTTGGAAGTTTGCGCCACAGCAATCGGAGAAGAAAGAGAAATAAAAGGAATCCAAATCAGAAAAGAAGAAGTAAAGCTGTCACTGTTTGCAGATGACATGATACTATACATAGAGAATCCTAAAGATGCTACCAGAAAACTACTAGAGCTAATCAGTGAATTTGGTAGAGCAGCAGGATACAAAATTAATGCACAGAAATCTCTTGCATTCCTATACACTACTGGTGAAAAATCTGAAAGTGAAATTAAGAAAACACACCCATTTACCATTGCAACAAAAAGAATAAAATATCTAAGAATAAACCTACCTAAGGAGATAAAAGACCTGTATGCAGAAAATTATAAGACACTGATGAAAGAAATTAAAGATGATACAAACAGATGGAGAGATATACCATGTTCTTGGATTGGAAGAATCAACATTGTGAAAATGTCTATACTACCCAAAGCAACCTACAGATTCAATGCAATCCCTTTCAAACTACCAATGACGTTTTTCACAGAACTAGATCAAAAAAATTACAGTTTGTATGGAAACACAAAAGACCCCAATAGCCAAAGCAATCTTGAGAAAAACGGAACTGGAGGAATCAGGCTCCCTGACTTCAGACTATACTACAAAGCTACAATAATCAAGACAGTATGGTATTGACACAAAAACAGAAATAAATATAGATCAATGGAACAGGACAGAAAACCCAAAGATAAACCCACGCACATATGGTCACTTATCTTTGATAAAGGAGGCAAGAGTATACAATGGAGAAAAGACAGCCTCTTCAATAAGTGGTGCTGGGAAAACTGGACAGCTACATGTAAAAGAATGAAATTAGAGCACTCCCTAACACCATACACAAAAGTAAACTCAAAATGGATTAAAGACCTAAATGTAAGACCAGACACTATAAAACTCTTAGAGGAAAACCTAGGCAGAACACTCTATGACATAAATTACAGCAAGATCCTTTTTGACCCACCTCCTAGAAAAATGGAAATAAAAACGAAAATAAAGAAATGGGACCTAGTGAAACTTAAAAGCTTTGCACAGCAAAGTAAACCATAAAAAGGCAAAAAGACGACCCTCAGAATGGGAGAAAATATTTGCAAACAATGCGACGGACAAGGGATTAATCTCCAAAATATACAAACAGCTCATGCAGCTCAATATCAAAAACACAAACAACCCAATCCAAACATGGGCAGAAGACCTAAATAGACATTTCTCCAAAGAAGATATACACATTGCCAACAAGCACATGAAAGGATGCTCAACATCACTAATCACTAGAGAAATGCAAATCAAAACTACAATGAGGTATCACCTCACACTGGTCAGAATGGCCATCATCAAAAAATCTACAAATAATAAATGCTGGAGAGGGTGTGGAGAAAAGGGAACCCTCTTGTGCTGTTGGTGGGAATGTAAATTGATACAGCCGCTATGGAGAACAGTATGGAAGTTCCTTAAAAAACTAAAAATAGAACTGCCATATGACCCAGCAATCCCACTACTGGGCGTATACCCTGAGAAAACCATAATTCCAAAAGAGTCATTTACCACAGTGTTCATTGCAGCACTATTTACAATAGCCAGGATATGGAAGCAACCTAAGTGTCCATCAACAGATGAACAGATAAAGAAGATATGGCACATATGTACAGTGGAGTATTACTCAGCCATAAAAAGAAACGAAATTGAGTTACTTGTAGTGAGGTGGATGGACCTAGAGTCTGTCATACAGAGTGAAGTAAGTCACAAAGTGAAAAACAAATACCTTATACTAACACATATATATGGAATCTAAAAACAAAAATGGTTCCAATGAACCTAGGGGCAGGACAGGAATAAAGACACAGACATAGAGAATGGACTTGAGGGCATGGGGCGGGGAAGGGTAAGCTGGGACAAAGTGAGAGAGTATCATTGACATATATACACTACCAAATGTAAAATAGCTAGCTAGTGGGAAGCAGCTGCATAGAACAGGGAGATCAGCTCAGTACTTTGTGACCATCTAGAAGGGTGGGATAGGGAGGGTGGGAGGGAGGCACAAGAGGGAGGGGATATATGTATACATATAGCTGATTCACCTTGTTATACAGCAGAAACTAATGCAACATTGTAAAGCAATTATACTTCAATAAAGATGTTAAAAAAAATAAAGGATACAGGAGGATATGCATAGATTATATGCAAATACTACTCCATTTCATATAAGGGAGTTGAACATTTGTGGATTTTGATATCTGTGGGAGTTCTGGAACTAACCCCCCATGGCTATTGAGGGATGACTGTACTTTAAATCATATCTGAATTACTTATAATACCTAAAACAATGTAAATGCTGTATAAATAGTTGCTGATTAATGGCAAATTCAAGTTTTGCTTTTTGGAACTTTGCAGAATGTTTTTTTCCAAATGTTTTTGATCCATGGTTTGTTGAATTTGTGGACACAGAACCTGTGGATATAGAGGGCCGACTGTAACACATTTTGTTTATCATTCATCCATCAATGGGCATTTGTGTTTTTTCCACCTTTTCGCTATTGAATAATTCTGCTATGAACATAGGTATACAAATATCTGTAGATTTAAACCTAATTATCTAAATAGTTGCAGTAAATTTAGATGGTCCAAAACCTACATGTAAAAAGCAGAAATTGTCAGAATGATATAGAAGACAGCTATAGCAAACAACTTGACCTAATTGGCATTATAGAACACTCCACTGAGCAATGGTAGAATAAACTTTTTTTTTTTTTTTTTTTTTTTTTTTTCC
>NW_006780143.1:2724694-2780133 GCF_000442215.2 Lipotes vexillifer
TTTTTGCCGTACGCGGGCCTCTCACCGCTGCGGCCTCTCCCGTTGCGGAGCACAGGCTCCGGACGCGCAGGCTCAGCGGCCATGGCTCACGGGCCCAGCCGCTCCGCGGCACGTGGGATCCTCCTGGACCGGGACACAAACCCGCGTTCCCTGCATCGGCAGGCGGACTCCCAACCACTGCGCCACCAGGGAAGCCCAAACATTTTTGTTTCATATGCATGTGCAGCACTCACCAGGATGGGCCACAAATTCTTTCCAAAATGTGGAGGAATACTTATCTACTCATTTTATGAAACCAAGTTAACCTTGATACCAGCTCTTCACAGAGACAATAAAGAGAAGAATAATACAAACCATTATCTCACATAAACATCGGATGCAGAAGTCATTAACAAAATATTAGCAAACTGAATCCCAGTATATATAAAAGGGTAATATACCGTGACCATGTGGAGTTTATATCAGTAACATAGATTGGTTTAACATCTGAAGATTAACATCTCCCCATTTCCCCCACCTCACTGTCCCTCCTAACCACCATTCTACTCTCGGCTTCCATGAATTTGACTTTTTTTACGTTCCACATAAAAGTGAAACCATGCAGTTTTTTTTCTTTGTGTCTGGCTTATTTCACTTAGCCTAATGTGCTCCAGGTACATGCAGTGTTGTCACAAATGGCAGGATTTTTTTCAAGGGCGAAGAATTTTCCATTGTGTGTGTGTGTGTGTGTATATATGCCACAATTTCTTTACCCATTCATCTGTAAGTGGACATAAGTTGTTTCTATATCTTGGCAGTTGTGCATAAGGCTGCGATGAACATGGAAACACAGATATTTCTTTGAAATAGTGATTTCATTTCCTTTGGTTATATACCCAGAAGAGGCATTGCCAGATCATATGGTAGTTCTAGTTTTACTCTTTTGAAGAACATCATACTGTTTTCCATAATGGCCATACCAATTTACATTTGCACCAATAGGACATAAGGGTATCCTTTTCTCTAGATCCTCGCCAGTACATGTAGTCTTTTACTTTTTTGGTAATAGCCATCCTAAAAGGTTTGAGGTGATGTCTCATTGTGGATTTGATTTGCATTTATGTTCAACACATTAATAAAATAAAGGAGAAAAACCATAAGTTAATTTCAGTTGGTACAAAAAAATTGACAAAATTCAACACACATTCATGATTAAAAATTCTCCACAAACTTTGGAATAAGAAGTTCCTCAACCTATTAAAGGGCATTAAGAGGAAAAAAAAAAACTTTTATGTAACCTCATATTCAATGGTGAAAGAACTCTTGTCCCCTAAAATTGGAAATAAAATAAAGGTATCTTTTCTCACTTTTTATTTCATATCATTCTGGAAAATCCAAGTCAGTGCAATAGGGCAAGAAAAATAAATAAAATGAATACAGATTGGTAAGGACAAAGTAAAACTCTGTTCACAGATGACATGATTGTTCATGTAGACAATCTAAAAAAAACTACAAAAATTAATGAATGAATTTAGTAAGTTTTCAAGATATAAAGGCAATATGCTAAAATCAATTATGTATCTATACTATAATACCAAACAATTGCTAAATAAAATTTTCAGTTATATCATTTTAAATGCCATTAAAAACATGAAGTCTTTAGGGATAAATTTACAGAAATATGTCTCTAAGACCTATACATTGAAAAATAGAGTATTGCCAAGAGAAATTAAAGAAGATCTAAATAATTGGAGAGATTTATAACTTCCATGGATCAGAAAAGTCAATATTTAAAACATATTATTTCACCTCAAATTGATCTGTAGATTTAGTGCATTCCCAATCAAAACTGATATACTGCTTCTAAATTTTATATTAAAATGCAAAGGACCTTGAATACCTACAACGTTTTTGAAAAGACCAAGATTGGAAGATTTAACTTTAAAAAGCTATATTTATCAAGACAGTTTAATGCTGTTATGAGGATAGATATAAAATTAATGAGAACCACACTGAGAGTCCAGAATTATTTCTACACTTATATGGTCAATTGATTTTTCAGTGGCAAAAGGAAATTCTTTTCAACAGCTAGTGCAGGATATCCATATGAAAGAAAATAATCTTTGATCTTTACGTCACTTCATCTCTAAAAACTTCAGTTGAGAATGATCACAGACCTAAATGTAAAAGTTAAAACATTTAGAAAAAAACATTGGACAAAATCTTTCAATCATGGGATAGTCAAAGAATTAGATAGGATACACACATAACAAATATAAAAGAAAAAAAATGATGAATTGGACTTCACCAAAATCTTAAAAATTCTATTCTTTAAAGAAAAACCTTTGAACAAATGAAAAGACAAGACAGATAGGGAGAAAATTTGCAATACATATCTGTCATAGAACTTGTCAGAACATATGAAGAGCTGTCATGACTCAGTAATAAGACAAACATCAGAATTTTTAAAAGTGGGCAAAAGATTTGAAAAGACACTTCACCAAAGAAGATACATAATAGCAGCAGTCATCAAGGAATGTGAATTAAAACCATCGTGAAATAACACTACATACCACTAGACTGGTTAGAATTTAAAAGATTGACAATATGAAGTGTTAATGAGGATATAAAGCATATGAAACTCTCATAAATTTCTGGCTAGAGTGTAAAATGGTACAAGTACTTTGGAAAACAGTTTATCAGCTCTTTATAAATTTAACTGTCCACTTACTCTACAACCTGGAAATTCTGCTAGGTGTTTACCCAGAGACATAAATAAGTCTGCCCAAATACTTGTACCCAATTTTTTCACAGCAGCTTTATTCATAACAGCCCAAAACTGAAAACTGCCCAAGTAGTGAGTGGATAAACACATTGTCATTTTTCCATACAGTGGAATACCACACAGCAGTAAAAAGAATAAACTGCTGCTATGCTTGTTGTGTTTGTTTTTTTATTACTCCATATCAATGTTACAAATTTAGCAGCTTAAAATGGCACACATTTATCGTCTCCCAGTTCCTGTGGTCAGGAGTCCAGGCATAGCCTATCTGGGTTCTCTACTTAGGGTCTCACAAGTCTGCAATCAAGGCGTCAGCCAGGGCTGCATTTGTTACTGACCAGTGTTCTTGGACTCCTTAATCACTAGAAATTGGTAAGCGACCAGACAAGAAATTCAAGCAAGGTTTTACTGGGACTAGTGCTGTAGCACGAGGGAGCAAAAACAAGTAACAGGTTCCCTTGCTTAGTCCTCAGGTGGGGTGGGCAGCTGGTTCCTTATATGGGATAAGGGTAGGGGTGTGTCCAGGGCTCGGGCCAGAGGGGTGGCTAAGGTGGTCTGCCCACGCCCTTCATGGTGCTGTGTGCAGGGTTCATGTGTGGTACTCTGCTTTTCCTCCAGTCTCTCCAGAAGCGGCAGTTGGGTTTATGGTCTTTTTGTATCTTATTGTTCATAATTTTCCCCAACTGTGCAAGCACGCAGTTATTTTTAGTCCCTTATAGTTTCTTTGTATTTTGTTGCTGGAGGAGACATTTGTCCAGGTGCAAGCACTGCAACAAAGGGTCCCAGGTCCCAACCTGTCTCACATTCTCATCTGGAGGCTTGAGTGTGGAAGGATCCACTTTCCCACACGTGTGGTTGTTGGCAGTATTCAGTTCCTTGCAGTTGTAGGGCTGTGAGCTTCAGTTTTTTGCTTGATGTTGGCCAGAGACCACCATAACCTCCTTGAGGTCGCCAGTAGTTTCTTGCCACATAATATTCCCCAACATGGCCTTCTTTTTCCTTACAGCCAGGGAGGGAAAGAGAGACTCCAAAAAGAAGGATGCTATAATCTTACGTAGCATCATCATGTAATCACATACATTTCATGACCTTTGCCATATTTTCATAGTTAGAAGTAAGTCACAGGTCCTGTCCTTACTCAAGGGGAAGAGATCATACAGAGGCATGAACACCAAGTGGTGGGGGTTTTGGAGGTTACCTTCAGAGTCTGTTTTCTATACACAGTAACAGGGATTAAGATTATTTTATATTGAGTAAAAGAAGCTAATGCAAAATAGTACATACTATAAGATTCCATTTATGTGAAATTGTAGATAAGGCAAAACTAATCAACAGTGACAAAGAGTATTGATATACCACTCACTGGGGGCTGTGGGTGAATTCAGGTGAGTGTTTGCATGTAGTCAGACACTAGGGAACTTTTGGAGATGATGGAAATGTTCTATACACTGATTACAAGGTTGTATACATTTGTCAGAACTCATGGAATTGCACACTTAAAATGGTTTTACTGTGTTGTATCTAAATTATACTTCAATAAAGTTGATTAAGAAAAAAGAACAGTAATGAGCATCACAAAGTTTGTAACTTAATTGTGCCAAGTAAATCTAATAATATCCTTAAGAAACTGTTTAGAGTCAGTAATCAGAAAATAACTCATTTCTTAATATATCATTTGAAGAATTTTCAACAAATTCTTGTGGTGAAATGTGGAAAAATTCTTGTGGTGAAAAAGTGAAAAAATGTGGATTTTAATTTTTTTTATATTCTTCATGATGTGTCAACACTCAGAACTGGCAAAGATGGTTTTTGGAAAGATGAAGCTTTATTAAAATGTAGTATTTTCCTTTAGTAGTGTAAACACGTATTTCTAATGTATCCTTTGGATGCAAACTGTTGATAACCTATCTATAATTTCAGCTCTGAATGGTCACCTACTGAATCTGGTGATAAATTTCTCATTTACCTTAACCCCTCTTGGTACTACTTCTAAAAGTGTATTAGCCATTTTCAGTTCTTATAGAATTTTGAAGAATGTATGCTTCATGAAGTATTTAACTTGCATGTTCACTTTTACGCTCATTATACTGTGTTATATTCCAATAAGAGTATTAAAGTTCAGTGAAAATCTCATGCCCACTGATGAGAATGCAAATGAGTGTTGATGAAAGAATGGTAGGGTCTTAAGGCATAAACTGTCCAGTTATCTTGCTAAATTCTATTCAAACAATGGTTACATTATAATGAAGACTGATACAGAATCCACCATACAAATATAATTAGCAATGGCAAAATCATTATATAATTCGTAATTGAATAGAGGTTCAGTTCCAGATTGTTCTGAGGTTAAAAAAAAAAATGTAGTGATTTGATATTAGCGCTTATTTCTATTCCTTCCTCCTCCTAACCTTTGCCAGCCATCAACAGGACATTTCCTTTGTTGTATGTAGTGACTGGGAAACTAGGGATGATTATATAAATGAGTGATCACACTGAAAATTTCTAGCTGTAACCTTTATTGGTTACATAACAGTGAACAGGCATCAACCATCATCTCAAGAAGACATTTCAAGTATCTGGTTATTGTAGAATTATAAATATTGTAAATTATATTGTATAATTATTTATTTCAGAAGTTGCATTTATCTATCTAAACAAAAATCTTCTTCCTTGAGCCATTTAAAACAAAGCTAAAGGAAGCCCTTATATCTTTCCTTAGAGAATAATCTCATGAGAGTGAATAGTCTAGGTAGTACTTAATACATTATCTGAATTATGTTACTTTCTTACATCTATGAATGAATTATATAAACTTACACAAAACCAGTAGGGTTTAGAAAACACATATCAGTGTTTCTTCAACCTATTCATCCACCGTGGAATTTTAAAAGATTATTTGGATTCTGCTGAAGTATTTTTCTTTTCCCAATCTTAAAAAAAAAACTGAAAATGATGTTTCATAGACTCATCAGTAAGGCAAATTGTTGTTTTTCTCATGGTGATAGTAAGTGTGCATTGTGCCATTATATTTTTTAACATAGTCTGATGCCAGTGGTAGTGTTCATAGAGTCTAGAATACATGGCAATCAGGTAAAAAGCGTAATAGGTTTTTTGGGGTTTTTTGTTTGTTTGTTTGCTTTTTAATTTTTATTGGAGTATAGTTGATTTAAAATATTGTATTAGTTTCAGGTGTACAGCAAAGTGAAAAAGTGTAATAGTTAATAATGATTTTTATTTTAGATAATATGGAAGTGTTTTGCTTTTTTAAATAAATTTATTTATTTATTTATTTATGGCTGCTTTGGGTCTTCGTTGCTGTGTGCAGGCTTTCTCTAGTTGTGGCGACTGGGGGCTATTTTTTTTTTTTAACATCTTTATTGGCATATAATTGCTTTACAATGGTATGTTAGTTTCTGCTTTATAACAAAGTGAATCAGTTATACCTATACATATATCCCCATATCCTCTCCCTCTTGTGTCTCCCTCCCACCCTCCCTATCCCACCTCTCTAGGTGGTCACAAAGCACCGAGCTTATCTCCCTGTGCTATGCGGCTGCTTCCCACTACCTATCTGTTTTACATTTGGTAGTGTATGTATGTCCATGCCACTCTCTCACTTTGTCCCAGCTTACCCTTCCCCCTCCCTGTATCCTCAAGTCCATTCTCTAGTAGATCTGTGTCTTTATTCCTGTCTTGCCCCTAGGTTCTTCATGACCATTTTTTTGTTTGTTTTTTAGATTCCATATATATGTGTTAGCATACGGTATTTGTTTTTCTCTTTCTGACTTACTTCACTCTGTATGGCAGACTCTAGATCCATCCACCTCACTACAAATAACTCAATTTCATTTCTTTTTATGGCTGAGTAATATTCCATTCTATATATGTGCCACATCTTCTTTATCCATTCATCTGTCGATGGACACTTAGGTTGCTTCCATGTCCTGGCTATTGTAAATAGAACTTCAATGAACATTGTGGTACATGACTCTTCTTTTTTTTTTCTTTGCGGTAGGCGGGCCTCTCACTGTTGTGGCCTCTCCCGTTGCGGAGCACAGGCTCCGGACGTGCAGGCTCAGTGGCCATGGCTCATGGGCCCAGCTGCTCCGTGGCATGTGGGATCTTCACGGACCGGGGCACGAACCCTTGTCCCCTGCATCAGCAGGTGGACTCTCAACCATTGCGCCACCAGGGAAGCCCCATGACTCTTTTTGAATTATGGTTTTCTCAGGGTATATGCCCAGTAGTGGGATTGCTGGGTCGTATGGTAGTTCTAATTTTAGTTTTTTAAGGAACTTCCATACTGTTCTCCATAGTGGCTGTATCAATTTACATTCCCACCAATAGCACAAGAGGGTTCCCTTTTCTCCACACCCTCTCCAGCATTTATTGTTTGTAGATTTTTTGATGATGGCCATTCTGGCTGGTGTGAGATGATATCTCATTGTAGTTTTGATTTGCATTTCTCTAATGATTAATGAAGTTGAGCATTCTTTCATGTGTTTGTTGGCAATCTGTATATCTTCTCTGGAGAAATGTCTGTTTAGGTCTTCTGCACATTTTTGGATTGGGTTGTTTGTTTTTTTGATATTGAGCTGCCTGAGCTGCTTGTAAATTTTGGAGATTAATGCTTTGTCAGTTGCTTCATTTGCAAATATTTTCTCCCATTCTGAGGGTTGTCTTTTGGTCTTGTTTATGGTTTCCTTTGCTGTGCAAAAGCTTTGAAGTTTCATTAGGTCCCATTTGTTTATTTTTGTTTTTATTTCCATTTCTCTAGGAGGTGGGTCAAAAAGGATCTTGCTGTGATTTATGTCATAGAGTGTTCTGCCTAGGTTTTCCTCTAAGAGTTTGATAGTGTCTGGCCTTACATTTAGGTCTTTAATCCATTTTGAGTTTACTTTTGTGTATGGTGTTGGGGAGTGTTCTAATTTCATTCTTTTACATGTAGCTGTCCAGTTTTCCCAGCACCACTTATTGAAGAGGCTGGGGCTACTCTTTGTTGCGGTGCGTAGGCTTCTCATTGTGGTGACTTCTCTTGTAGAGCACAGGCTCTTGGCGCACGGGCTTCAGTAGTTGTGGCACATGGGCTCTGTAGTTGTGGCTCACGGACGCAGGCTGAGGAGTTGTGGCACCTGGGTTTAGTTGCTCTGCAGCATGTGGGATCTTCCCAGACCAGGGCTCAAAACCATGTCCCCTGTATTGGCACGTAGATTCTTAACCACTGCACCACCAGGAAAGCTCATGAAAGTGTTTTTGAATCAAGATATATAGTTGTTGCTAAAAGGATTATAATTAATGGTAGCCCTAGCACGGGGGTTAGCAAACTTTTTCCTTAAAGGGCCAGATGGTAAATATTTTAGGCTTTGTGTGCCATATGGTCTTTGTTACAGCTGCTCAACTCTGCCATTGTAGCCCACATTATAATAGATAATATGTAAATAAATAAGTGTGACTGTGTTCGAATAAAACATTATTTACAGAGGCTGAAATTTGAATTTTATTTAATTTTCATGTGTCATGAAATATTGTTCTTTGTTGGTTATGTTTTTCAGCCATTAAAATAAAAAAACATGCCATGGGCCGAATTTTGCTTGCAGGCTATATACCCCTGCCATAGCAGTAGATTTTTCTGAATTAACTTTCTAATCCAAATTAGAACTTATGGTTTATTGCTTAAAACCTTTTAGAGGTATATGGCTCATGGTGAATTATTTTAAAAGAAGTCTCTTTCCTGGGGGAAAAAATGCCCATAAACATAGACAAGTACCCCTTATTTTGACCATAAAGAGGCAGTTGACAACTTCCATAAACCACTTATTTCCTTGATCGTACAGAGGAATCTTTCTGTTGCTAAGCTGGGTTTTCTAATACAGGTCAAAATCCCATTACAATGAATATTTTTATAGTGGAAGTATTCATTCAACAACTGTATTTAAGTATCTACTCTTTCGAGGCATTTAGGTGGTAGAAAAATAAATCTCCCGTGGATGCATCCTGCCTTTGACAACCTTCCAGCCTAACAAGAAATATAAAGTTTGTGCAGGTTGTGGCTAGAAATGGACCAAACAGAGCTGGAAGCTAATAAGAATAGGATGCAGAAAATAATAACAGAGATAGAAGTTCAGAAACAGAAAGAGAGAAGGCAAAACACTGGGTCTGCATTGAAAATACACGTATGGGGTCAGTGCAAGAGAGAACAAAATAGGGAGAAATAACTCATCACAGGCCCACAGTTGAATGTTGCTCTTTGTACCCCCATAATCATTCATTACTGGACTTGTCATGAGGACAGGTCCTGCTGCTATTACTTGGATGACAGAAGGCAGGCTAGCAGAGCCAGCCTGTCAGAAGAGAAGGTGGCTGGTGAATGGGCAGAGCTCAGATTTTAGAGCCGGTTCAACCAGCATTTGATTCTCAGACTGTTACTTGCTAAATATGTGAGTTTTGGCAAGTCGCTTAATCTTTAGTTTCCCAATCTGTAAAATGGGGTGAATCTTATTTTTTGACACTAGTCAGTGTTGTGACCTGTTCCTCTTCCTAGTTTAGTGTTCTTTGCTTGTTGCTTATAAACTTTGAGAAACTGCTTAGTAGAGCGTGGATGGTTTTTGGATCCAGAGACAGGGTCAGATCTGGATTCAAATTCCACCATTACTACTTAATGTATAAATTTGGGAACGTCATTGAATTTCTCTATAAAATAAGCATACTTCATGATTTTGTAATGAAGATTGAATTAACTAAAGTGATAAAATAATAGTTTCTACTTTTCAAAGACTATATTCCTTACAGTGTGTTTTCTCACAGTTTCCTATATATCTATCCTCATAGGCCAAGCAGGTTTTGTTGATCTTTGCTTTTTTGAGTCTATTATAAAAAATACAGGTTTACTGAATAATAGTGATAGTGATAACTTAGACTTGCATGTTTACTCTATGCCAGACTCTGAGCTAAGAATTTATATATACTATTTCATATAACTTGCACAATGTAGATACTAAAATCTAGATACTAGTATTATAATTTTACAGATGGGAAATCTGATGCTTAGAAAATTAAATAACTTGCCTCAGGTAACACAGCTAGTTAAGTACTTAAGTTGGGATTTGAACCTCCAAAATCTGCCTCTGCTCTGCTAAGTACTATAACATGTCTTCATGTGATTCTGATACACTTCTCTAGAGGCAGTTGCCCCACTCCCTTCCTATTGCTAAAGCATCTAGCACAGTGCCCAGCGTCCGGTAGGCACTTCACAAATACGGGCTCTTTCTACTCTGCTTCAAATGTTGGAGCTAAGATACCAACCATACGAGGTAGACTGCTTGCTAGAACAGGTTAGAAGAGAAATCTCTGTAAATGAAAACTTTTCTACATCCATTCTTTTACATATTGAGCAATAATTGGTTCACATTTCCAGGATAATATAACTTTAATATTGCCTTGAAGTTTGCTGTATTATGATTTGGCCTATATGCCATATATACCCTAAATTGAATTCAGATGATTATGGGGTATGATTTTAGTTATGAAACTATGCCCTCTACATCCTCCCCACACTTAAGTATTTTTTATGACACAAATCATTACCGAATATGTTTCTTTTCTGTGCCCCTTCACTAGTATATATGCTGCAGGAGAGGAGGGAACTCATGTGCCTAAAACAATATATAACAGGTGCTTAATACATATTTGTTTCATGCATGAATGAATAAAATATGCAAATTATAGAAAACTTATATTTAAATATTATTTTTCTTTCTAGCTTGGATCAGAAAAACAAGGAAGACTCCTCCTACTATGGAGGTAAGAATACACAGGAAAATATTCAAATATGTGTTTAAAATGCTGTGTTTCTCAATTGGGAGTTTGTACTCTCAGGGATACGTGAAACCTCTAAAATATATGTGACGCCACCTCTCCAAAGCATTAATTTTACCCCATAGAAAATAATTTCAAACATTTTTATAATAAAATAAATGTACAAATTATGGGATGTAACAAAATCCATATAAAATTTTAAATGAAATAATAAAAATTTAAAACAAAATAAAAACACTTTAGAGAATGTTTGGACTTACAGCAGCTTGCATTAGGTCATTTCCCTGTCCCCTGGGAGTTCTCTGTTCTGATACAGATGCTTTGGTGGAAAGGTTTGAGAAACACTAAATCTCTTGGTCCTCTCTAAATCATGCTCTGCTTATTTTGCCCTTAATTTTATATAAAACATAAAATTTTATAATTTTATATAAATTTAACACCGTCTAGTATCTGAAGAAACTTATTACAATTAGCATGTAATATGTAACACTTGGTAACTAATAGTTGAATTGAATTTTTATTTAAAACTTAAAAACATAGGGAATTCCCTGGCAGTCCAGTGGTTAGGACTCCGGGCTTTCACTGCCCAGGTTCAATCCCTGGTTGGGGAACTAAGATCCTGCAAACCACTTGGAGTGGCCAAAAACAAACAAAAAAAAACTTCAGAAACATAGTTTGGGTGGGATGCAGAATAAAAAGCATAGCAATGCTGTGGTATTTGTGTTTTTAAAACATGATTATTTCATAATTTTTATTTTAAAACAATAGCATGAAATGTTCTAAAGTTAATTTGTAAGAAATAAATGTATTTCATAAGAGGGAAGTTTTCAAATTCATTAATATACTACCTATTCCATTTTTTCTGCTGAGGACTCCTCTTTTCCCTCCCCTATTCCCTCACTACTACAACTCTGCTGACAATGTAAATGGGCTTCGATACTCAGGCCACACTTTTTAAGAGGTGGGATACTCCAGGGCAGAATTTATTTGACCTATAAATTGGCATACCTATCTTTACTTGTTCCATTCCTCCTGGACTGACTCCATCAAGGTGTGTCGGCCTGGGGTCTGAGTGAGTACATCTCTAAGCCTGTTTCTAGCTTTGTATGTTGCTTCTACCTTGACCTTGACCTTGACCTTGTCCTACTCTTCTCAGACCCTTTTTTCTAATATCAGTGAACCTTGGAATAAAAGCGAGAAAAAGTCAATGTGATCTAATATTCAGAAGTATCCCCTGTGGTTTCCAGTGGTAGGATGGATCAAGGAGCCCTTCTGATTCCCCTTCTCTGGGCCATAATAAGAGCTACTGTTCTCAGAGAAAAAGGTGTTTCTTCTATCCTCCAGACTTTGAAAGCCTTCTTCCATGGAAACATTGATACTTGCAAAGTTATTAGATGGAGGCAACTGCAATAATCAGGCCTAAGGCACTACTCCTATAAATGTTAGGTAATGCCAGTATCTCAGACAAGTTCCAGTCAGAACAGTGAGACCAAGTCATTCCCTCCATGGTGCTCACATTCTTAAATATCTAAAAAGAAGCCCTCTGTTACCTCTTTTCTAATGTACTGTTAATCACATCGTTCTTTATGCTCTTCTGTACCTCCCAACACACACACACACACACACACAAATGCACACACCCTTTTCTCTCCCTCCTGACCCTTTCCATTGTGTTTCAGGAATTTCCGTTTCTTTATTAGCAAATTACCCTTCACCTTTAATATTGTCCTAGGAACTTTCTCTACCACAGAGCCTCAAGTAAAATCTATCTTTGTCTAAAAGACAGTGAGTTCTTTTTTCCTTGAGGTGAATTGTGCTCATTTTCCTACAACCCATAGAAAGGAAGTGGGATCGATTGCTCCTACCTTCCCCGAGTCATTTCCAAAATATTATTCCATTCTGTGAGCCCAGGAGAGTGTGGTACCTTTGCAATCCAAGTAGATTTCTCTCGACCTGTTCATCATTTTTATCTTTGCTAACCTCTAGGGCACTCTCCCACACTGATGGCAGAGATTAGAACCAGACTTGCGGTTTTTTCCCGTCAGTGTCTTCCCAAGTCGTAGCCGTTTACTTCTTTGATTTCATCCACACCAGTATCCTTACTTCAATAAACAACCACTTCCGTAGCCACACCTTAGTTTGTGTCATCCCCAAACATCATTCTATCACTAAAACTTATAAACTCTTCAATCCCAGATTTTACATATATCATGTTAAGAGGGAAGAAAAACCTATTTACTGTAAAAATAAGTCATGTATACAGAAGACCACAAGAATTAAATGTATTGTTTAATAGGTTATAAGGCAGATTCCACCCAAGTCAAGAAATAGAACTTTGCCAGCTAGCTACTCATGTGCCCGATCTCAATACAACCTCCTTTCTCCCCACAAAAGCAACCCTGAACCTGACTTTTATAGTAATTGTTTACTCACATGTTTAAATAATCTTCTCAGACAAATGTACACTATAGTTTAGACTTGCCCATTTTGTAAAAACTTCATATTTGTTTTAAATCTCTTTCAGTTTATATGTTCTTCCTCCATCACTTTTATTTCCTTACAGATTTGTCTGTTGAAAAACCCAGCCCAGGGCCTCCCTGGTGGCGCAGTGGTTGAGAGTCCGCCTGCCGATGCAGGGGACATGGGTTCGTGCCCCGGTCCGGGAAGATCCCACATGCCACAGAGCGGCTGGGCCCGTGAGCCATGGCCGCTCAGCCGGCGCGTCCGGAGCCTGTGCTCCGCAACGGGAGAGGCCACAACAGTGAGAGGCCCGCATAGTGCAAAAAAAAAAAAGAAAGAAAGAAAAACCCAGCCCATTTGACTTAAAGAGTTTGCCACAGTCTAGATTTTGCTGATCTTATGCTCTCTGTGTAATTCAACATGTTCCCCTGCTCTATCTTTCTTCCACATTGGCAGCTGGATCCAGAAGCTAGATATTGATGTTTGATCTTTTTGTCAAGAATGTAAAAAATGTTTGGCAAGACTACAGGAGAACATTATGTCTGGTTGTCCTTCTTTTTGTGATCTTTGTAATTGCTCATGCTTAATACCTATATCAATTCATTGGAAACAACCTCCTATTCTTGCATATCTGTTGAAACTAGTTTGTTTTCAAGATGCTACCAGTAATTTGAGTTCTCTACTTTTTTTCAAATCTCTTAGTGAACTCCCACCCCCAAATAGACTTCTGCCCATATCACCTGTAGACTGTGGCTGAAGGTTAGCCAGTAGCAATTAGAATACCATTTACAATAGCATCAGAAAACATAAAATACCCTGATATAAATTAAGCAAATATATGCAACATGTAGACTTTTTAAAAATATTTATTTATTTATTTATTTATTTTATTTATGTGTATGTATGTATGTCTGTGTTGGGTCTTCATTGCTGTGTGAGGGCTTTCTCTAGTTGCGGAGAGCAGGGGCTACTCTTTGTTGTGGTGTGCGGGCTTCTCATTACAGTGGCTTCTCTTGTTGCAGAGCATGGACTCTAAGCACGTGGGCTTCAGTAGCTGTGGCACGTGAGCAATTGTGGCGCATGGGCTTAGCTGCTCCGTGGCATGTGGGATCTTCCATTCTTAGCCACTGCACCACCAGGGAAGTCCCAAGACATGTAGACTTAAAACTATAAAACACTGGTGAGAGAAATTAAAGAAGACCTAAATTAATGGGGAGAAATACCTCTTCGTGGATTGGAATAGTCAATATCGCTAAGATGTTAGTTCTCCCAAACTGATTCACAGCAGTAATTCTTTTTTTTTTTTTTCTGGCCACGCAGCCTGTGGGATCTTAGTTCCCCAGCCAGGGATCGAACCCGTGCCCCCTGCAGTGGAAGTGTGGAGTCTTAACCACTGGACCATAAGGGAAGTCCCTCACAGCAGTAATTCTTACGCTTTGTCATGCACCAGTTACAGGGAGGGCTTGTTAAAACACAGATTGCAAGACCTTATTCCCAGAGTTTTTGATCCACAAGGTCTGAGGGTAAGGCCTGAATATTTGCATTCATAACAAGTTCCCTGGTGATGGTAATGCTGCTGGGCCAGAGCCCTTACTTTGTGAACCACTATCTATAGACTCAATCAAATAAAAATCCAGTTAAAATCCCATTAGACTTGTTTTGGTAGAAATCAACATGCTGATTCTAAAATATATATGGAAATGCAAAGGACCTAGAATAGCTGAAAGCAATCATGAAAAAGGAGACAACAATTAAAGGACTTATGCTGCCTGGCTTTAAGACTTACTCTAAAACTATAATAATTAAGAAAGTGTGGGGACTCTTCTGGCAGTCCAGTGCTTAAGACTTCACCTTACAATGTATGGGGTGCAGGTTTGATCCTTGGTCAGGGAGCTAAGATCCCACATGCCTCAGGACCAAAAAACCAAAAAATAAAATAAAACAGGAGCAATATTGTAACAAATTCAATAAAGACTTTAAAAATGGTCCACATCAAAAAAAATATTAAAAAAAAAAAGACAATGTGATACTGGCATAAGGATATATAAACAAATAAATGGAAAAGAATAGACAGTTTAGAAATAGTATACAGCCAGTTGGTTTTTGGCAGTAGCACCAAAGGAACACAATTAGGAATGGAAAGTCTTCATAACAAGTGGTGCTAGAATAACTTAATATCCATATGGAAAAAGCTGAACCTTGATCCCTACCTCACATCATACACAAATATTAAAGATGGATCATAGACTAAACATAAAAGCTAAAACTATAATGCTTCTACAAAAAGGCATAGTGGAATATCTTCACAACTTCGGGGTAGACAGGAGACAGAAAGCACTATCCATAAAGGAAAAACATTGGTAAATTGAACCTAATCAAAATTAAGAGAACAAATATATGGACACCAAGGGAGGAAAGGGGAGGTGGGATGAATTGGGAGATTGGGATTGACATATATACACTATTGATACTATGTATAAAATAGATAACCAGTGAGAACCTACTGTATAGCTCAGGGAACTAGGTCCTCTGTGGTGGCCTAAATGGGAAGGAAATCTAACAAAGAGGGCAGATATATATATCTGATTCACTTTGCTGTACAGTAGAAACCAACACAACATTGTAAAGCAACTATACTCCAATAAAAATTAATTATAAAAACAAACAAAAATCTAATGCTCATCAAAAGAGAACATTAAGAAAGCAAGAGACTGGGAGAAAATAATCACAGTACATGTATCTGACAAAGGACTTGTATCCAGACTATATAAAGAACACTTCAACTCAATGATAAAAGAGCTAATAAAAATGGGGTGAAAATCTTGAATTGGCTTTAATAAGATTCAAGAATGGCCAGTAAGCATATGAAAAGATACTTAACATCACTAGTCATCATAATGGGATACCACCACACATCTATGAAAATGGCTAAAATTTAGAAGATTGACAATAACCATAACTAGAGCAACCATAAACATTCATATATAACCATACAGTGATGATTGGTGTGAAAATGATATAACTATGTTCAAAAACTGACAGTTCCTTATAAAGTCAAACATACGCCTACCCTATAACTCAACAGTTTCTCTCCCTCCTGGTCACCTTGAAGGCTGAAGGAATCAATTTTTAGGCACACTTCTTGGGAAACTCTGGCCAAAAGATCTAGTTCCTTGAAATTCCATTTAAGCCTCCTGCCCTGCCCAGCTTTCTAGCTTTCCTCCTTATATTTGTTATACCCATCCTACTTTCCAAGGCACTCCTTGCTGTTTCTCAAGCTGAATATCTTCTTTCTCTCCCATCAGCAGGACACTTCTGCTCATGCTTAATTCTGTTTAAAAGACCCTTTAAAATTCTGTGATACTTTCCTTAACTTTTTTCCCAACTTCTTAACTCATAGAGTTAGTCACTTCTTTCCTGATATAGCTACACTGCCTTGTGCACTTATATATCCCTTTGAGTTCAGTATTATAATTACTTGTTTTATTTGTCCATCTTGCTGACTATATTGTGGGCTATATGGCACAGGGATTATGTCTTATTCATTTATATATCAGACGCACCTAACACAGAACCTGATTCATTATTAGTTAGATAGGCTTTTATTGACAGACTTCAAAATCTCAATGCCATGTAAGTATATTACATGGTTTGTATGACAGAGTTTGAATTTCCAGCGACCAACTATAAAATAACCCTGAGAAACTGAACATATTTTGAAATTGAGCATTGCTTGTACTTTTTTCATGAAAATTCAGTTTTACTGCAGGTTGCCAATATAGTTCAACACCTGTTCATCAGTTCAGTACAAGTTGAATTAACATTTCACAATTAATGAAGTAGACTTTTCCTAGTCTTGACTCTATCCCATTAGAAGCCGTATGCAGCAAGTATTCTGAAATATTGCTTCTCCTTTCATCCTGACAAAACAGTAGGAAACAAAGTTTTCTGTTTGAAAAAGTAAATAAATGTATTGCCAAGTATTGACAAAATACATGACTCAGCAACAGGTTTACAGACAGTAGAAGGAATCCATAATATTAGAGCTCACTCACTTCATTTTTAATACATATGCTCCATAAAAGAGGAAGAGGGGCCTCCCTGGTGGCGCAGTGGTTGAGAGTCAGCCTGCCGATGCAGGGGATACGGGTTCGTGCCCCGGTACGGGAGGATCCCACGTGCCGTGGAGCGGCTGGGCCCGTGAGCCATGGGCGCTGAGCTTGCGCGTCCGACAACGAGAGAGGCCACGACAGTGAGAGGCCCACATATCGCAAAAAAAAGGACCAAAAAAGAGAAAAAAAAAAAAAAAAAAAAAAAAAAAAAAGAGGAAGAGGAAATTCTAGAAATCAGTAGAGAATGGAGTTGGATGGTGATACTGTAGTCGAAGGAGAGGTTAGGGCAGCTAGGTAGGACCATACTGCACAGCACCTTGTTTACTTGACCATGTTCTCAGATCTGGTCTGGAGGCTCCAAAGACTCATTTGTTGTCCACGTCCAAGGTGATTTGGCTCTAAAAGATATCACAGTGACTAAAACACAAGAGAGTTTGAAAGCGTTGCCAGAATTCCAGTATATTAATTTATAGTAAGAAATTAAGTTGGCATAGGAAAAAAACAGTAGGATATCTGGTGAGTGTGGCATTAGGATAAGGGAAGTTAAGTAGTAAAAGAAATGTTTAATTGCATCCAGCATAAAATCACCTGTTGTGTCCATCTTACAATAGGGATTGTCTGATCCATAGGAATGGAAATATTTAAATAGAATTGACCACAATTCCCAATATCTGTCTTTAGCCTAGGAATAGCCTTATGGTTTGGAATAGAAAAAACTTGCCATGTGTGTATTAAGGTTTTTGTCCCCATGAACAGTGTTTTTATGGATTGCCAGCATTTGTTTCTATGATTATCCTTTTTTCTCTGCTACTCCTTTCTGATTGACCTGTTATTTCTTTTGCTATTACACTAGTTATATTTTGGTCAAATGTTGCTGGCCCTGCAGCCCTTCATTTATTTGACTCTTTTCATATCTCTGCTCTGGCCTATAATGTGTTGATCTTGCAGTTTAACTTTCAGGAAAGAATCTTATTTCTGAATTTCTGAAGCCCGTTTCATTGTTGTCTCTAAGTGACTGACGTTTATTGAGTGAGTTCTCTGTGCCTAGTATTATTAGTTCATTTTATAAGTTACAGAATTGAAATGTCTTAAAATTGACATTTTGCATATATAATCCTATTTTCCGACTGACTTAAATGGGGAGTGTATGTTCTATGGAAAAATAGACCCCTACCCCAAACCTCACAATCTCACTTTTGGGAATATAGTGGAATTGGATAAGAAAATTGTAACATGTTCATACACTGCATTAAAACATCATTCATTAAAAATGAATGAACTAGAGCTGCATGTATCAACATGGATAAATCTCAGAAACATAATATTGAGTAAAAAGAGCAAGTTGCAGAACATTTCGTACAACATGATACCATTTATATAAAATTTGAAGGCAGGGAAAGAAAAAGGAATTTCAAATGAAGTTAGTCAGTTAAACACATGAGTTTACTTTCTCTTTTTGAGCCTAATGAAAATGGCAGTAAAGGGGGTTACTTTTAAAAGCATAAGGTCAAAGAAAAATTGAAGAGGCAAATGTAGCAACAATGTTTTGGAAGCTGGAAAGCAGATGAGCAATGTTAACAAATTTAGCAAAACTGAGGAGTACAACCCCTAATCTAGCAGAAGAGAAAGCTTAGAAGAAACCCAGTTTAAACCACAGAACCCCAGAATGCTCAGTAATTGGCAGTGCCAGGAAACTGAAAGTGGAGTTGAGGCTGGTGCTAAAAACAGTAACCTGGTTGAAAATCTATTTAAGAAGCAATTCGACATTAACCAATAAATGTAGAAGAAATAACAGAGTTGGAAAATCACCATTTTTCAGCTGTCATTGTGATAATCGATTCAGGGGAATATCATTAGTGGATATTAAAACCATTGGATCACATTTTGTTGGGGAACAGGGTATTTACATGGTCTCAAGGTATCTCCCTGAAGATTACTTATTAATTACAAAGGGGAAGAAAAAGTAACTTTATAGTGGGCAAATCTGGCCATACCACCATAACCAGCTAGTCAGACGTGCCAAGTAGAACAGCCCTGACGTCATGTTTGTCTCTTTGTATGATGCACTGAAAGTAAGACATCTTTCATGTAGTAATTTTTTAAATGCACAAATTTAATCTAATCATGAGGAAGTAACCAGAAAACTTCATGAAACGCCAGGCCAGTCATATCAGTGTAACGAACGACAAAGAAAGACTAATCAACCTGATGACCAAATATGACACGTGATCCTGAATTGAGGGAAAACCATAGCTATAAAGGACAGTATTGGGGTATTTTAAAAAATTTGAACATGAACAATATATTAAATAATAGCATTGTATCGATGTTCAATCTCCTGAAGCAAAAGAAAAGGACATTGTTAAAAGTCCCTTTGTGAAAGTCTGAAAACCAGGCAACTTTTCTACCCAGTTGAAACCTGGAGGTTTATTCATGGCAAAGGGAAAACAGTACAGACTGTTTTCCAGACATATTTGAGGGAAGAGGTACATTCAGAAAAATAGAGGGATTAAATGAACACATATATACTGAACATACCAAGTTGAATTATAGGTAAGTATGTGGAAAATGAACAGACTTCATTTATTATCTCCAAAAAAGTAAACCTTGGGTAGGAGAAGGAAAAATAATTTTAGTGTTTACTCATAATAATAAATATTGAATATTGATTTACAAGTATATTGAGGATATGGGATGGGTTAAATCCTCATTTTCAGTAATGAGAAGTTAACATACAGTGCTTGAAACTGAATACTAAAGAATGATAATATAAGAATGTTATGGAAGGGTTGGGGCAAAGTCTGTTTGATAGCTGTCAAACACTTTTGTGGCTCTCTGGTTTGGCCTGTACCATACATATCAGCTAAAAGAATATAAAGTAGTAGCTTCTGGTGAGAGATAAATAATATTTTCATAATAAGCCTTTTACGATGATGTGTGCTATGTGAATATATAACTTTAGTTTAAAGAAAAGAATTTGAAAAAACACATACACAGTGCCGTAGATGAGGGGTAGCCAAGTTTTTCTTTCGAGCACCTGATAGTAAATATTTTGGCCATTGTGAGACAATCTCTGTTGCAGCTATTTAACTTTGTCGTTTTACTGTGAAAGCACTTATGGACAATATGTAAACCGGTGAGTGTGGCTGTGCCCTACATAACTTTGTATACAAAACAAGTGGCAGCTGGATCCTAGTTTGCCAACCCCAGCTGTTGATCAGTGGTTTTCAAATTGGGATACCTGTACCCTGGGCATACACACAAAGACTTCCTGTGGGATATACAGGTATGAATAGCTTTAAAGCAATTAATTTCCATATTCTCTCTTTCCATATGTAGTCCTTCCTAAAAAAAGATCTGCCTGAGAACTCCTTCTGGTCTGCCAGTTCTCCTTTCTGACTTTTTTCATAATCATCTGTCTTTCAAAAGAAAAGCTTACTTCTTGTCCATCCTAAATCTTACTATGGTGCGTTGCCTTGGGGTTTAAAAATCAGGGCAGCAAACAAAGAGACTACCGGAGAGTCTCTCCTGAGAGTCCCTTGAGAACAAAACAGAGAAAGCTTCAATAAAAATTATTGAAACAGGCAACACATTATTTCATCCAGGTGACAAACTCATAGTAAGGCTCCATGCCTCATAGTTTCTCTGTCTACTTAGCTAGCTAGCTATCCATTTATCTATCTTAAAATTAAAATTCAGAAGTGAGAAAGTTGTCGTGGGGACACATAATAACACATTTATTTGAATTTTAAAATTAAGTTAGAATTTTTCTGAGAGTAGGTTGAATTTGGGTGATTGCATTTGACAATGAGGACTGGCTTTGCCAATTAAGTTATATGGTTATATTTTCCGTAAATTGAATAAACTAAACTGCAGCTCCAAGGCTTTGACAAAAACATATTTAAAGCATGCATTTGATATGCAGTAAACTGGAAAATACATCCTTTGCCATTATTTAAGTGTCAACTTAAATATGCAAGGCGGTGTATAGTTTTTAAAAGTCTTAGGAGATAAGTGTGTAAAAATTTTTTTAAAATCACTGCTGGTTTGTTTATTGATATATAAAGGTGTAGTGAAAGTATAAAAACATGCATGAATAAGTAGGTATTACCGCTGGGGAAGGAGAATGTAGATGGGGGCTCACAGAGCATTTTATTGGTCATGTCTGTAGTGTTTTTTTCCTTAAGTTGGATGATGGTCATACCTGTAGTGTTTTCTTTCTTAAGTTGGTCATATTTGTAGTGTTTTATTTCTTAAGTTGGATGGTGGGCACATGAGTATAATATTATTAGCTATATTTATTTATACACATGAAATAGTTCATTTAAAAAGAATACAATAAAACCTCGTAATGATATATTTTAAGAGAACATGTTGGATCCCTAATAGAAAAATAAGATATTCAGAATAAACTGAAAAATGAAATCCTTGAAATTCTGAAATACCAAAAGCACTTAAGGAATTACATAGCAATATGAGTAAGAAATAATCAGTGTGGTTTAGGTTTTGGAATTCCTTTTTAAAGACTTAATGCTTATATAGCTTTATTGTTCATTCAGTTATTTATCAAGCATCTAGTATGTGCTTAATAGGTAGTATAATTTCTTTGTAGACATATGTTGTACATAACAACTTGTCCTAGATATCTTAACTCTGTTAAATTATGTGTAAACTGCTTTTAGTATCATCTTTTTTCCTCTGTGAAACTGAATTAGTCTGATTCTTTACAGTTGCAAGGAAAAAACATTCACATATTGCCTTCAGAAATTGGATCTTATTGCAAGTTTACACAGGAGCATTATATCTTTGGTGGTACAGTCATTTTGAGATCTTTGGTTTCCAGGATTAGAAAGGATATATCCTGAGCTTGATCAACGTACCATTCTTTATTTACCTACTAGCATTTCTGCCTCCCCAAAGGAAAAGTTGTGGTTGAATGGGTTTACCACCGTCCACAATGAAAGGTCCCTGTTGGGCCAAGTTTTATGCCAGTCTATTGACCTCTTTTATACCTAACTCATTTGTGGCTGCCTTTAAACAGACGAAGAAGCAGTCTTGTCCCCATTCAGAAGTGCCTGAAGCCCAGAAATTTATACCTGCCGGTGTAATTCTTGGGCACTTTTGTGACTCTCTGGCTTGGCCTATACACTATGACCTTACTTGATTTTCTTTCCTTTGTTTTATTAAAAAAATTAATATAACAATATTTAATAGAAATAATAAATTACCCCAAATTCTATGGCTGGCTGCACGATTCTTAACTTTAACAAGTTAATTTACCCATGTATACATCGGCAAATAATTGTAATTTTGGTATGTTTATTGTTTTGTATTCTGATGTTTTCATTTCGCTGTCATAATAAAGGAATTTTAAAAAGCACTTGAAACACAATAGCATAACACATAGTTGCTTTTACTATGTACCTTCTTTGGTATTGACCTCTAGCTTTGTAAAAACTGAAAAAAAATATGAAATTTGCCATGCTTCTCTAGAAAAATGTGGTAAGAAATGAAAGTGAATCATTTGAGTGTTTTGAGCTCCTCAGAGTCTATACTTGTAACCATAAGCTAGTGAGCCTCCCTATCTGTAGGTATTTATTTATTAATTGTGCAAGAAATTTTTACACTAGTTTATGTTGTAAATCTTTTTGGTTTTCAAAACACTGAGTTTAGGTGGGTCTTACTAAAAAGTAGCATCTCAAATTTCAAGCATCCCACCTTTCTCGGTCTGAAAGGATTGCTTCTTATATACTTCTGTACAAAGCTGAGGTCTGAGTTTGGCCTTAGTTTTGGCACATATTTTCTTCTATTTTGACCTTTATCTGACTTTTAAAGCAGAATGTAAAAGTTTTTTCTTTAAGTTGTATATAAATAAAGTGCTACTATTCATTATTTTTAGATATACGTGTGGTCAGGTTCTTCTGAGATTCATCATAACCTACTGGATGCATATTTTAAAGTGTACAGAATTAGTCCTGAATAGTTAACCTTCTGATTCATATCATCAGTCACTAAGACAAGCCCCATTTAGGTTTTAAAACTGGATTTACATCCAGAGTGAAAAAGGTTAAGGGAGTTAAAATGAGATTAGGGTTTGTTTTTGTTTTTGTTTTTTATCCATACTTTTTCTCAGTTATCTCACCAAAACAATTTCTTGTAATTTTCCTCTTATTCATTATTGTGCTATTCTTCATAATCTAAATTTTAGAAAAATAAATTGCTGCTGACCACTTTTATCAGATGTAATTTGATTTACTCCCTGAAGAGCAAAGGGTGTGAGTACCACATTTAGCACCCCAACTTTTAAGACTCCCACCTAAGGAATGGGCCCCCCAAACACTTAAAGCCAGTGGGGCTTGTATCCATGAGACCCACAAGGCTACAGCAAAGAAGCAGTCATTAATGGACCAGAGTACTCACCACGGCTGTGCAGAGAGAGCAGGTAGAAATGCCCATTTCCCTGAAAGGGACCCATCTGCATACTTTGAAAGCTGCTGCCTGTGGGTCAGGCTTCTAATTTAGCACACTGTCTAGGGAATGGCTGCAATCCTCTCTAGACACCAGGGAAACCAGCGGACACCTCCCCACCATCTCCCTCTAGACCACTCCAAGTTGCTGTTATCTCCCTGCACAAAGCTTGTACATGCATCTGGTGCCCCAGCTTTTGCATCAGCTACCCAAAGGGACAGGTTACTGGATCACCTGGCTCAATAGACACTGGGGCTTGCATTTATGAGCCCTACAGGACTATAGCAAACAAAGAAGCAGCTCTTAATGGGCAGAGGAGCAACCTTCTCTCCCCACCCTGCCTCCCACAGCTATATACCTGGGCCCAGCACAGAGGAAACAGGCAAAAACACCCAACTCCCAGTTTCTCTCTGGAAGAAGCTTAACTATATACTTTCAAAGCTGCTGACTGAGGGTTCAGCTTCCAGTCATCCTCCATCTAGGTGCTCAATACAATTCTGCCTTTTGGGACATTGATCGGGTCTTGACACACTCTCAACTATTGGGAGCCAGTAAGATTAAAGAAGGTGGCTTGGACAATCACAGAGCTTTGAGAGACAGCCAGGAGCTCAAGCTGTGCTGATTGATGAGGTTCATCTTATACATGAGACCACTGTGTCAAGACCAGGAGAGGTGGCTGTTTTATCTAATAAGCAGACACCAACACAGAGATTCAAGGAAAATGAAGAAAGAGGAATATGTTCCAACCAAAAGAACAAGGTTAAGTAACCAAGAACAGATCTTAATGAGATTCAGGTAAGTGATTTACCTGATAGACAGTTCAAAATAACAGTCATGAAGATGCTCACCAAAGTCAGGAGAGCAGTGCATGAACAAAGTGAGAATTTCAACAAAGAGACAGAAAATATAAACAAGTACTAAACAGAAATCAAAAAGCTGAAGAATACAATAATTGAACTGAAAAATTCAATAGAAGTGTTTAACAGCAGACCAGACCAAGTGGAAGAAAGGATCAGTGAACTTGAATACAGGGCAGTGGAATTCTTTCAATCAGAGGAGCAAAAAGAAAATAGAATGAAAAAAAGTGAAGTGAATTTAAGGGACTTGTGGGACACCATGATGAAGACCAGTATACACATTATAGGCATCCCAGAAGGAGAAAAGAGAAAGGGGCAGAAAGCTTATTTAAAGAAATACTGGCTGAAAAGTCCCTAACCTGGGGAAAGAAACAAATCCAGATCCAGGAAGCCCTGAGAGTTCCAAATAGAAGGAATCCAAAGAGACCCACACCAAGACACATTATAATTAAATTGTCAAAAGTTAAAGACAAGGAGAGGATCTTGAAAGCAACAAGGGAAAAGCAACTTGTTACATGTAAGGGAACCCCCATAAAACTATGAGAAATTTTGCAGGCTAGAATGGATTGTCATGATATATTCAAAGTGCTGTAAGAAAAAATTTGCCAAGAACTCTACCCAGCAAAGTTGTCCTTCAGAATTGAAGGAGAGATAATGGGTTTTCCAGACAAACAAAAACTGAAGGAGTTTATCACCACTCTGTGGGCCTTAAAAGAAATGTTAAAGCCTTCAAGCTGAAATGAAAAGATATTAATTAGTAACAGGAAAACATGAAAATGTAAAAACCACTGGTAAAAGTAAATACATAGTTAAAATCAGAATACCCTAATGTTGTAATAGTAGTGTGTAAATCACTTGTAACTCTAGTGTGAAGATTAAAAGATAAAAATATTAAAAATAACAATGACTACAGTAATTTGTTAATGGTTACCCAATGTAAAAATGTAAATTGTGATATCAAAAATAAAATGTTGAGGGGGAATATAAAAATGTGGAGCTTTTGTATGTGTGTGAAGTTGTCAGCTTAAAACAGACTGTCATAAATATGTTTTATGTAAGCATAAAATATAAGATGTTTTATGGTCACCACAGAGCAAAACCTATGATAGATATACGAAAGATCAAGGGAAAGGAATCAAAGCATAACACTACAGAAAAATCATCAGAATACAAAGGAGGATAGCAAGAGAAAAACAAAGGAATTACAAAATAACCTGAAAACAATGAACAAAATAGCAACAGTAAGTTCATAATTATCAATAATTACTTTAAATGTAAACAGATTAAATTCTCCAGTCAAAAGACATATGGTAGGGCTTCCCTGGTGGTGCAGTGGTTGAGAATCCGCCTGCCAATGCAGGGGATGCGGGTTCGTGCCCCAGTCTGGGAGGATCCCACATGCCATGGAGCAGCTGAGCCCGTGAGCCATGGCCACTGAGCCTGCACATCCGGAGCCTGTGCTCTGCAATGGGAGAGGCCGCAGCGGTGAGAGGCCCGCGTACCGCAAAAAAATAAATAAATAAAAAATATGGTAGAGTGGCTGCCATATGGTATGAACTACCATATGACCCAGCAGTCCCACTTGTGGGTATCTATCCAAAGGAAATGAAAACCTTATCTCAAAGGGATATTTGTACTAACATGTTCATTGAATCATTATTCACAATAGCCACTTAGGGAACAACCTAAGTGTCCATCAGTGGGTGAGTGAATCAAGAAAATATGGTATATATGCACAATGGAATATTATTCAGCCATGAGAAAGAAGTAAATCCTGTCATTTGCAACAAAGTATATGAACCTTCAGGATATTATGCTAAGTAAAATAAGCCAGACAGAGAAAGACAAATGCTGCATAGTACAACTTATATGTGAAATATTTTTTAAAAAGAAAGGAAAGAAAAGAAAAGTCAAACTCGTAGAAACAGAGAATATTGGTTGCCAGGGCCTGAGGGATGTGAGAGATAGGGAGAGGTGGGTAAAAAAATACCAACTTTCAACTGTAAGATGAATAAGCTCTGAGGATTTAATGTGTAATGTGGTTTATTCACTGTATTTTGTATAATGGAACTATGCTAAGAAAGTAGAACTTAAATGTTCTCACAAAAAGAAAAAAGTTAAATATTTGAGGTGGTGGATGTGTTCATTAGCTCAGTTGGGGGAATCTTCTCACAATATATATGCATATCAAATCATGTTATACACCTTAAATATGTTACAATTTACATTTGTCAGTTACACCTCAATAAAGCTGAAAATATCTTAATTTAACTAATGTAAGGAATCTAAATAGCTAACAACAAAAAATCAATTGAATATTTTTTAAAAAGCTTGTTGCTAATTGTATATTAGCTATGAGAGTTTATATATTTAAAATTTAGAAGTGACTAGTTTCATTCATTATGGGCCAGTTCTTCTGCTTTTGATCTTAGATAGCCTTAAAGCCTGGCTACAATGATAATAAATAACCAACACATTATAAAATAGTATTACAAATCAATGCATTTTGCACTAAGTGTGCCCCAAATCCTGTGCCTCTAATCATATCATTAGCTTAGAAATTTGATTATACTAAAAGCCAAAATACACTAGTACTAAAAGAAAGTTCCATTTCTGATGGAAGAGTAGAAGTGCTTTTTACTTAAAATAAATGCCACAAATTTAGGTATTTGCTTAACTTAATCTCTTTTTTATTAAAAAATGTTTTTCTTTTATTTGTACTTACTTCTATTGCGTTAAAAATTGCTTTTTATCTTTAAAGTATGAAGTTCTTGTTATGCAGTAATAAGGTTTAAATGTTTTCTGAATTGCACAGTTGGCGAAATGTTACAGAGGAAAATAAAGTTTTTTGTCCTGTCTTCTTTTAAAGTATTTCTAGTTCTATAATTATTTGTTTTGACAGTCTCTCTTCTTAAGACAGGGAAAAGGTATAATTTACTGAGGACTAATAAGCATAAGGGTTCAATAATTGTCTCCCCCACAAAATCAGACTAATTGCATTATCTATGGTCACCAAATTACATGACAGTTTATCATAAAAACATTTCCTTTCATATGTGTTTGTTGAAAATAACCTCACTAACAAGATTTTCTATTGAATTATTTCCAAATTTTTATCACCAGATGGATATTTTTGCCAAGAAATTTACATTGCATAGTAATTTAAATGGAATAATTATAAAAAGTCATGGCATATTATCACACTAGAGTAGTACTTGTTAACAAAATTCATTTGCTTATTGGAAAATGCATGTATAAGTACAGCGATATATTCGGTGAAAGTTAATATATTATGTAATCAACAAAATATCACAGTTGCCTCTCAATTTAAGAAACAAAAGTAAATGATAATCATAGAATGTAAATACTATTAACCTATGCTATGGAAATAGAACCCAACTTTTGTTCAACTTAAATTTGTATTAGACTTTTGAATCCTAATATACAGGTATTCTTGAAAAACTCCTAGATAGGAACTTTACTAATTCCTGCCAAAATTAAAAGATATTTTAGTCTAAAAGGAAAGAAACATTCTTAAGAATTATCATTAAAAAATATCCATCTAACCTAAGTATCATAGTTTTTTCTTTCCAGAATGAAAGGGTCCAACCCTCATATCTTTGAAGTGAACTCTTTTGTCTAGCAAGTAGCAAAATATCCTACCCTAAACTTCAGTCTGTGTCCTTATGAACTGATACTGTTCAAAGAATTGACTGTCACTGTTGCTGAAGCTTGTGCCTGAATACCTGAAAGAAACTAAGTTTACAAGTTCCCAACTTTTGGAGTGCTCTGGCATTACAACACTTCTTTTTGTAATATGGTGTGTATTCATTTTTGAAAGTGAACTCTAGTGATTTTGCAACCATCAAAAATTCTTCAAATACGGGATGTGGTTGCACTCTTGACTGTCATAAAAACAATATTGCAAGTCCTTGAATCAGAAGAATTTCCTCAAACATCACATATAACTTGCCTGACTCAGTAGCTACAGTTGCCATATTATTCCAGTGTTAATAGAACTTATACTGTAGTGGGGAAAACAGACATGTAGCAAATACCAAAAATGGACCATTACAGATTGTAAATAGAGCTCTGAGGGAAAAAGCAAAGATTCTACGAATACAGGGACAGCTTTCTTTAAATGATGTTTAGGGAAGCTACTCTGGAGGTTATATTTAGGCTGAGACCTGAAGGATAAAAAAGAACAAGCGAGACAAAGAGTGAGTGACATGACAGCTAGGCCAGATACTATAATGAAAAGATTGGCAAATTTGACAGCATAAGAAATTTTTACTTTTTCATTAAAAAATCCTAGACAAGGTTAGAGGCAAACCAAAGATAGGGTGGGGGTAGTAGCTTTTAAACACAGTACAGGTAAGGACTTTATTTATTTATTTTTTGTATTGGCAAATTTGTGGGAAAACAGGTGTTCTCATTCACTGTAGGTATAGATGTTGACTCTTTAGAAATCAGTTTTCCAAATAAAGTTGGCCCTCCATATCCATGGGTTTTGCATCCATGGATTCAACCAACCATGACCTGCTGTTGGTTGAATTCATGGATGCGAAACCCTTGGATATGGAAGACCAACTGTAAGAGACTTGAGCATCTGAGATTTTGGTGTCTGCAGGGATCCTGGAACCAAACCTCCCCAGGTATCGAGGGACAACTATATATGGGAACCTTTTGATGTAGTAGTTTTGGTGTGAGAAGGTATCCTGAGGAATGATTGAAAAGTGTGTAAAATTTTATACAAGAATGTTGTTTGTAGTATTGTAAAATGTGAAGCATCCTAAACATCAGTCTATAGGGGACTGAATGAATAAATTATGTTATCTCTGTACAATGGAATATGAGCTACTATGCAGCCATTAAGAAGGATAATGTACACAGCAGAGGGAACCATCAACAAAAGGAAAAAGCAACCCACTGAGTGGGAGAAGATATTTGCAAATGATATGTCTGAGAGGTGGTTAATATTTAAAACATATAAAGAACTCATACAACTCAATATCTCCCCCAAAAAAACGGATTAAAAAATGAGCAGAGGTCCTGAATAGGCATTTCCCAGAGAAGAGATACAGATGGCCAACCCGCACATGAAAAGGTACTCAACATCACTAGTCATCAAGGAAATGCAAATAATGCAAATCAAAACCACAAGATAGGGCTTCTCTGGTGGCACAGTGGTTGAGAGTCTGCCTGCCAATGCAGGGGACACGGGTTCGTGCCCCAGTCTGGGAAGATCCCACATGCCGCAGAGTGGCTGGGCCCGTGAGCCATGGCCGCTGAGCCTGTGCGTCCGGAGCCTGTGCTCTGCAACGGGAGAGGCCACAACAGTGAGAGGCCCGCGTACCGCAAAAAAAAAACCAAGAAAAACAAAAAAAAGCCCCACAAGATATCACCACACACCTGTCAGAATGGCAGTTACCAAAAAGACAACAAATAAGAAGTATTGGCAGGGATGTGGAGAAAGGGGAAGCCTTATGCACTGTGGGTGGGAATGTAAATTGGTGTAGCCACTATGGATAACAATATAGAGGCTCCTCAAAAAATTAAAAATAGAAGTACCATATGATCTAGCAGTTCCACTGCTTGTTATTTATTTGAATAAAACCAAAGCACTAATTCAAAAAGATATATGCGCCCTAGTGTTCATTGCAGCCAAGATAGTGAAATAAGTCAGACAAAGACAAATACTGTACATTTTCACTTATATTGCGGAATCTAAAAAGTAAAACAACTGGACGAATATAACAAAATAGAAACAGACTCAAAGATACAAAGAACAAGCTAGTGGTTACCAGAGGGGAGAGATGTAGGGGTAGGAGCAAGATACGTGAAGTGGATTAAGACATACAAAGTACTAGGTATAAAATAAATAAGGGGCTTCCCTGGTGGCACAGTGGTTAAGAATTGCCTGCCAATGCAGGGGACAGGGGTTCGAGCCCTGGTCCAGGAAGATCCCACATGCCACAGAGCACCTAAGCCTGTGCACCACAACTACTGAGCCTACGCTCTAGAGCCTGCGAGCCACTACTACTAAGCCCGTGTGCCACTACTACTGAAGCCCACGCACCTAAAGCCCATGTTCTGCAGCAAGAGAAGCCACCACAATGAGAAGCCCAAGCACGGCAACAAAGAGAAAGGCCCCGCCCGCCTCAACTAGAGAGAGACCGCGTGCAGCAAAGAAGACCCAATGCAGCCAAAAATAAATAAAATAAAATAAATTTAAAATATATATACACCCCGGGAAACACACGGCGTGCCTCAGGCTGGTGCAATGTCATGCTGGCCTCTGCCGTTGCAGCCTCGCCCCGCACTCTGTACCCCTCCCTCCCTCCCTCAGGCCTGAGAGAGCCAGAGCCCGGGAATCAGCTGCTCCTTTAACCCCATCCTGTCTGAGAGAAGAACAAAAGCGATCAGGCGACCTACATGCAGAGGCAGGGCCAAATCCAAAGCTGAACCCCAGGAGCTGTGAGAACAAAGAAGAGAAAGGGAAATCTCTCCCAGCAGCCTCAGGAGCAGCGGATTAAATCTCCACAATCAACTTGATGTACCCTGCATCTGTGGAATACCTGAATAGACAATGAATCATCCCAAATTGAGGAGGTAGACATTGGGAGCAACAATATATATATTTTTTTCCTTTTTCTCTTTTTGTGAGTGTGTATGTGTATGCTTCTGTGTGTGACTTTGTATAGCTTTGCTTTTACCATTTGTCCTAGGGTTCTGTCTGTCCTCTTTTTTTTTTTTAAGTAAAGTTTTTAGCACTTGTTATCATTGGTGCATTTGTTTTTTGGTTTGGTTGCTCTCTTCTTTCCGTTTTTTTCTTTTATTACTTAAAAAATTTGTTTAATAATTATTTTTTATTTTATTTTATTTTATTTTATTTTACTTTATCTTCTTTCTTTCTTTCTTTCTTTTCTCCCTTTTACTCTGAGCGGTGTGGCTGACAGGCTTTTGGTGCTCCAGCCAGGTGTCAGGGCTGTGCCTCTGAGGTGGGAAAGCCAAGTTCAGGACACTGTTCCACAAGAGACCTCCCAGCTCCACATAATATTAAATGGCAAAACTCTCCCAGAGATCTCCATCTCAACACCAAGACCCAGCTCCACTCAAAGACCAGCAAGCTCCAGTGCTGGACACCCTATGCCAAACAACTAGCAAGACAGGAACACAACCCCATCCATTAGCAGAGAGGCTGCCTAACATCATAATAAGGCCACAGACACTCCGAAACACACCACCAGACATGAACCTGCCCACCAGAAAGACAATATCCAGCCTCATCCACCAGAACACAGGCACTAGTCCCCTCCACCAGGAAGCCTACACAACCCACTGAACCAACCTTAGCCACTGGGGACAGACACCAAAAACAGTGGGAACTACAAACATGCAGCCTAAGAAAAGGAGACCCCAAACACAGTAAGTTAAGCAAAATGAGAAGACAGAGAAACACACAGCAAATGAAGGAACAAGTCAAAAACCCACCAGACCTAACAAATGAAGAGGAAATAGGCAGTCTACCTGAAAAAGAATTCAGAGTAATGATAGTAACGATGATCCAAAATCTTGGAAATAGAAAGGAGAATATACAAGAAACATTTAACAAGGACCTAGAAGAACTAAAGAGCAAACAAACAGTGATAAACAACACAATAAATGAAACTAAAAATTCTATAGAAGGGATCAATAGCAGAATAACTGAAGCAGAAGAACAGATAAGTGACCTGGATAAAATCATGGAAATAACTACTGCAGAGGAGAATAAAGAAAAAAGAATGAAAAGAATTGAGGACAGTCTCAGAGACTTCTGGGACAACATTAAACGCACCAACATTCGAATTATAGGGGTCCCAGAAGAAGAAGAGAAAAAGAAAGAGACTGAGAAAATATTTGAAGAGATTATAGTTGAAAAGGTCCCTAATATGGGAAAGGAAATAGTTAATCAAGTCCAGGAAGAACAGAGAGTCCCATACAGGATAAATCCAAGGAGAAACACGCCAAGTTACATATTAATCAAACTATCAAAAATTAAATACAAAGAAAAAATATTAAAAGCAGCAAGGGAAAAACAACAAATAACATACAAGGGAATCCCCAAAAGGTTAACAGCTGATCTTTCATCAGAAACTCTGCAAGCCAGAAGGGATTGGCAGGACATATTTAAAGTGATGAAGGAGAAAAACCTACAACCAAGATTACTCTACCCAGCAAGGATCTCATTCAGATTTGACGGAGAAATTAAAACCTTTACAGACAAGCAAAAACTAAGAGAATTCAGCACCACCAAACCAGCTTTACAAGAAATGCTAAAGGAACTTCTCTAGGTAGGAAACACAAGACAAGGAAAAGACCTACAATAACAAACCCAAAACAATTAAGAAAATGGTAATAGGAACATACATATTGATACTTACCTTAAATGTAAATGGACTAAATGCTCCGACCAAAAGACATAGACTGGCAGAATGGATACAAAAACAAGACCCATATATATGCTGTCTACAAGAGACCCACCTCAGACCTAGGGACACATACAGACTGAAAGTCAGGGGATGGAAAAAGATATTCCATGCAAATGGAAATCAAAAGAAAGCTGGAGTAGCAATTCTCACATCAGACAAAGTAGACTTTAAAACAAAGACTATTACAAGAGACAAAGAAGGACACTACATAATGATCAAGGGATCAATCCAAGAAGATGTAACAATTGTAAATATTTATGCACCCAACATAGGAGCACCTCAGTACATAAGGCAAATACTAACAGCCGTAAAAGGGGAAATCGACAGTAACACAATCATAGTAGGGGACTTTGACACCCCACTTTCACCAATGGACAGATCATCCGAAATGAAAATAAAGAAGGAAACACAAGCTTTAAATGATACATTAAACAAGATGGACTTAATTGATATTTATAGGACATTCCATCCAAAAATAACAGAACACACATTCTTCTCAACTGTTCATGGAACATTCTCCAGGGTAGATCATATCTTGGGTTACAAATCAAGCCTTGATAAATTTGAGAAAATTGATTTCGTATCAAGTATGTTTTCCGACCACAACGCTATGAGACTAGATATCAATTACAGGAAGAAATCTGTAAAAATACAAACACATGGAGGCTAAACAATACACTACTTAATAATGAAGAGATCACTGAAGAAATCAAAGAGTAAATCAAAAAATACCTGGAAACAAATGATATGAAAACACGACGACCCAAAACCTATGGGATGCAGCAAAAGCAGTTCTAAGAGGGAAGTTTATAGCAATACAATTCTACCTTAAGAAACAAGAAACATCTCAAATAAACAACCTAACCTTACACCTAAAGTAATTAGAGAAAGAAGAACAAGAAACTCCAAAGTTAGCAGAAGGAAAGAAATCATAAAGATCAGATCAGAAATAAATGGAAAAGACATTAAGGAAATGGTAGCAAAGATCAATAAAACTAAAAGCTGCTTCTTTGAGAAGATAAACAAACTTGATAAACCATTAGCCAGACTTATCAAGAAAAAAAGGGAGAAGACTCAATCCAATAGAATTAGAAAGCAAAACGGAGAAGTAACAACTGACACTGCAGAAATACAAAGGATCATGAGAGATTACTACAAGCAACTGTATGCCAATAAAATGGACAACCTGGAAGAAATGGACAAATTCTTAGAAATGCACAACCCTCCGAGACTGAACCAGGAAGAAATAGAAAATATGAACAGATCAATCACAAGCACTGAAACTGAGACTGATTAAAAATCTTCCAACAGGGCTTCCCTGGTGGCGCAATGGTTGAGAGTCCGCCTGCTGATGCAGCGGACACGGGTTTGTGCCCCGGTCCGGGAAGATCCCACATGCTGTGGAGTGGCTGGGCCCGTGAGCCATGGCCGCTGAGCCTGCGTGTCTGGAGCCTGTGCTCCGCAATGGGAGAGGCCACAACAGTGAGAGGCCCGCATACAGAAAAAAAAAATAATAATCTTCCAACAAACAAAAGCCTAGGACTAGATGGCTTCACAGGTGAATTCTATCAAACATTTAGAGAAGAGCTAACACCTATCCTTCTCAAACTCTTCCAAAATATAGCAGAGGGAGGAACACTCTGAAACCCATTCTACGAGGCGACCATCACCCGGATACCAAAACCAGACAAAGGTGTCACAAAGAAAGAAAACTACAGGCCAATATCACTGATGATCATAGATGCAAAATTCCTCAACAAAATACTAGCACACAGAATCCAACAGCACATTAAAAGGATCATACACCATGATCAAGTGGGGTTTATCCCAGGAATGCAAATATTCTTCAATATACTCAGATCAAGCAATGTGATACAACATATTAACAAATTGAAGTAGTAAAGCCAGTGATCATCTCAATAGATGCAGAGAAAGCTTTCGACAAAATTCAACACCCATTTATGATAAAAACCCTCCAGAAAATAAGCATAGAGGGAACTTTCCTCAACGTAATAAAGGCCATATATGACAAACTCACAGACAACATCGTCCTCAATGGTGAAAAACTGAAACCGTTTCCACTAAGATCAGGAACAAGACAAGGTTGCCCACTCTCACCACTATTATTCAACATCGTTTTGCAAGTTTGCACCACAGCAGTCGGAGAAGAAAGAGAAATAAAAGGAATCCAAATCAGAAAAGAAGAAGTAAAGCTGTCACTGTTTGCAGATGACATGATACTATACATAGAGAACCCTAAAGATGCTAACAGAAAACTACTAGAGCTAATCAATGAATTTGGTAAAGTAGCAGGGTACAAAAATAATGCACAGAAATCTCTTGCATTCCTATACACTAATGGTGAAAAATCTGAAAGTGAAATTAAGAAAACACACCCATTTACCTTTGCAACAAAAAGAATAAAATATCTAAGAATAAACCTACCTAAGGAGACAAAAGACCTGTATGCAGAAAATTATAAGACACTGATGAAAGAAATTAAAGATGATACAAATAGATGGAGAGATATACCAGGTTCTTGGATTGGAAGAATCAACATTGTGAAAATGACTATACTACCCAAAGCAATCTACAGATTCAGTGCACTCCCTATCAAACTACCGCTGGCATTTTTCACAGAACTAGAACAAAAAATTTCACAATTTGTATGGAAACACAAAAGACCCCAATAGCCAAAGCAATCTTGAGAAAGAAAAACAGAGCTGGAGGAATCAGACTCACTGACTTCAGACTATACTACAAAGCTATAGTAATCAAGACAGTATGGTACTGGCACAGGAACAGAAATATAGATCAATGGAACAGGATAGAAAGCCCAGAGATAAACCCACGCGCATATGGTCACCTTATCTTTGATAAAGGATGCAAGAACATACACTGGAGAAAAGACAGCCTCTTCAGTAAGTGTTGCTGGGAAAACTGGACAGCTACATGTAAAAGAATGAAATTAGCACACTCCCTAACACCATACACAAAAATAAACTCAAAATGGATTAAAGACCTAAGTGTAAGTCCAGACTCTATAAAACTCTTAGAGGAAAACCTAGGCAGAACACTCTATGACATAAATCACAGCAAGATCCTTTTTGGCTCACCTCCTAGAGAAAGGGAAATAAACACAATAATAAACAAATGGGACCTAATGAAACTTAAAAGCTTTTGCACAGCAAAGGAAACCATAAAAAGACAAAAAGACAACCCTCAGAATGGGAGAAAATATTTTCAAATGAAGCAACTGACAAAGGATTAACCTCCAAAATTTACAAGCAGCTCATGCAGCTCAATATCAAAAAAACAAACTACCCAATCCAAAAGTGGGCAGAAGACCTAAATAGAGATTTCTCCAAAGAAGATATACAGATTGCCAACAAACACATGAAAGAGAGTCATGTATCACAATGTTCATTGAAGCTCTGTTTACGATAGCCATGATATGGAAGCAACCTAAGTGTCCATCAACAGATGAATGGATAAAGTAGATGTGGCACATGTATTCAATGGAATATTACTCAGCCATAAAAAGAAACGAAGTTGAGTTATTTGTAGTGAGTTGGATGGATCTAGAGTCTGTCATACAGAGTGAAGTAAGTCAGAAAGAGGAAAACAAATACCGTATGCTAACACATACATATGGAATCCAAAAAAAAGAAAAAATGGTCATTAAGAACCTAGGAACCAGATGGGAATAAAGATACAGACCTACTAGAGAATGTACTTGAAGGTACAGGGAGGGGGAAGGGTAAGCTGGGACAAAGTGAGAGAGTGGCATGGACATATATACACTACCAAACGTAAAATAGATAGCTAGTGGGAAGCAGCCTCATAAGACAGGGAGATCAGCTCGGTGCTTTGTGACCACCTAGAGGGGTGGGATAGGGAGGGTGGGAGGGAGGGAGATGCAAGAGGGAAGAGATATGGGGACTTATGTGTATGTATGATTCACTTTGTTATAAAGCAGAAATTAACACACCATTGTAAAGCAATTATACTCCAATAAAGTTTAATAAATAAATAAATAAATAAAATATATTAAAAAATCACATATAAGAACACTGTTTTAAAAAAATAATAAATAAGTTACAAGGATGTAATGCACATCACATCAGACATTGAGGGAATATACTCAATGTTTTATAAGAACTTTATTAGAATACATAATGTATAAAAATATCAAATCACTGTATTATACACCTTAAACTAATATAATATTGTCAGTCACGTATACTTTAAAAAGTAAAAATAGTAAAGAATAAGTAGTAAAATATACATTAATTTCAAAAAAAGGATAATATACATCTATATATTGACTCTGAAAGATATCTGGAAACTATTAAGTGAAAAATCAGTTTATTAAACAGTATGCACATCTTATTTATAATTATATATATACATTTGTAGATGAGATATATTCATATTATAAATGTATGTGTATTATAGGGGAAGTATATAATTATATACTCCAGAGTTTTCAACAGTGAATATGAAATTGTGAGTGATTTACACTTTGACTTCATAGATTTTTGTTTAAATTTCAGTGTTTGTTTCAAGATTTATTATTATAGAAAAAAAGTGATTTTGAGGGGAAAAAAGAACATTCAAAAGGAGCTAAAGAAAGATCTGTTTACTCCTTTGCTAGTTTACTATTTCAAGTTTCCTGTTTCTTAGTAAACCCAAAGGGCAGGCTGATTAAATGAGAAGTATATGGCAATAGCAGGCAGTTACCAGTTAGCTTATATTCGCTAGTTTATCATTTCTCTCTTCATTCTAGAATTGAAGCCTTATGAGAGCAGGAACTGCCTCGTGTCCTCTGCTGTACCTCGTGGATCTAGAACAGTGCCTGGCTCAGAGTAGGAGCTCAATCATATCAAATGAGTATGTAAATTAAAGTGAAAGAGAGGTCAGACCTCAGCTGAGGTCTCTTGGTGAGTGCCTTAGGAAGCCCCTTGCTTCTCTGCCCTTGATTTCCTTTTGCCTTTGTTCTTATTTCTCAGTGACCATTTGGCTGCCCTCCCCCCAGTTCCCATAAGAATTCTTACCCCACCTTGTTTGTTCATTTTCCTGTCTCCATTAGGCTGTGACACTCCTGAGCCTTTCTTTTTCTCCTGGCACCAAACCTAAAGGAAGCCTGGCTCCTAGGCTACCACTGATGCCCAGCTGAATTTACACCTGCTTGCTCACCTGATTGCCTGACCTTTAGAACTCACTCTACAGTCCTAATTAATATTCTGGCCTTTTTATTTCTCTCTTAGGAGAAAAAATGTTTCTGTGTTTCCTTCCTTTTATCATCTCTCCTTCCCACCATGTCATTTCAGTTGGTCTCATCAGCCGCTACCCTTCTGGGAATTCTACTCTTCTCCCAGTATAATTGCTGCAGACAGCCTTAACTGCCTGTCGGTGCTACTCACATTGCCTGAAGTGGGTGTTGTTGTTATTGCTGGTGTCGTGGCAGTTGTTTATCTGACTGCTGCATTTCTAGTTGGCCATGTGGTCACCTTCTCCCACTCTCTACCACTACCTACCCTTTCCCAAGCCTATGCTCTTATTTCTACCTTCTCCAATCTCACAATAGGAAGGAAGATGCTTGGACACTCTTTGGAGGTGTGTGGACTGGAGAGCTCCATTTGAACTGAGGGTCACTTACCTGTCTACCTCCCCACAGTACCCTTGCCTCTTTGGAGAAACAGTACCAGCTGTCCCTCTGAGATGTCAGCAGCCTGTTTTCAAGTCTCAATTCAGTCGTACTCACTATGGATGAGGTACTGTGATTGTACCACATTGTATTTTTTATTGCAAATATGGTACACTGTGGTTAAATTGCTTAATATATATACTAGGCAGGGAATATAACCATCATTATAAAGCCATTTCTCTGAGGGAAAAAAAAGTGTTTTTAAGTCCAAAATAATTGGTTTATTTTTCAACTTTCTCAGTTTAATGCCTTCCTAAGTTAGGAACTTTGTATTTGAGTGGTGATATATTTTAAGTCAAATACTTACTGGTTGACAGGTAAAAGGTACATGAAGAAAAACAGAGAAGTAATTTTTTCTCAATTTTCAAAAGAGCAAACTTAGTCAATTTTACTACATTGATTTTTTCAAAAACTAGTGTAAGCTCGCAGGAGTATAAATAAATATGTACCTGTCTTTTCTCAGTTTTCAAGTTAAGACTTTTCTAGCATATGAAGAGAAGGGCTTTAAGTCACTTAGAATCAGAATTTGTTTTATTAATGGAATATGATTTATCATTGATTACTACCTATTGAAGTCTAGATTTGGACTTATAACTAGGTATTGAAGTTTAGATTTGGACTTATAACACAACTGCAAAATACAAATTTAATCTGATCTCTCAGCAGTTAGTAAAGTGTATATGCAGAGCCAAATTCATTAATTCAACAAATATATATTGAACACCTATTATGTGCTAGATATTCTAGGCACTGAGTAATGGGGGGAAGAAGGAGGAGAGGAGGGAGGTAGAAAGGGCAGCCAAAAACCCATTCTCTTTGAGATAGCAGAATATATATATGTACTTACCCTGTGCCTTAGCAATCCAACTTCTAGAAATCTACTCAGAATTATCTGGTAAAAATACATGATTTGGCATAATTCACTATCTATAAAAGAAATAGTGAATATGACATAGTGAAAGTCTAGAAAACAACCCAAATGTCTATCTGTTGATAAGCCATGGTATGGCTATACAGTGTAGGCTGTCTGCCCACCACACTCCCTGCACCTGAAGCAAGTCCTTTCTTGAAGGGGGAGCTAATCAGAGTATTTCCATGTCTGTCATAAGCAAGTTTGGGATTTGTTCTAAGGACCCGTTAAAGAATTGTCAGTGGGAAGTGGCATGAAAGGTCAGGGGTTGATACGTGGACATTAGATCATAGAGGACCAAGGAGACCTATTAGGAAGTGATTGTAATCTAGGCAAGAAATGTTGTTGGCAATGAAGATGGAGAGAACCACACAATTCAAGATACATTTTTGAGGAAGAATTGATAGGATTTAGTGTTAGGTGGATGTAGGTGGTAAAGGAAAGTAGGAATAGTTTTAGTAAATATAGTTGTGTAAGGGAGGCTGATTTAGCTACTGCTGGCAGAAGTGCTGCTTCCCACCATGAGGACATCCCAGTAGCCTCTTGCTCTTCCCCAGATCCTGCCCAGGTTTGCCTTTGATATGTCAGAAAGGCTACTTTAAGAGTATGGTAGTTAACTTTCAGAGCTGCCCGTTAGCTGGATGGACCCTCTCTGTGTATGTGCAGTGGGTCGTCACCTTGGAGCTTGTCTGGATATCAACGTGTGAAGAATGGGAATAGGGTGAGGCCTGACTGAAACTAGGCACAGCTGCCAGGTGTCAGGGGAACAGTGCAGTGAGGCAGACTCTACTGAGCCCAGCTGTATGCTGAGCACTGCGGGGGGCCTGCTGAGAACTGTCCAAAGCAGTATGAGTAGAGGAAAGAACGCAGTGGAGACAGAAGCTTCCGTTTCAAGTCTAGGCTAATTGTGTGACCCTGCTAGTCCTCTGAGCCTCATTAGTCTTGGATATATTTAATTTAAAATGTCCATTAGGCATCCAAGTGGAGGCTTCAATTAGATAGTTGGCTATGTGATTCTGGAGCTTGGAGGGTGGTCAGGCCTGAAAGTATAAGTTTGAAATTCTTCAGCATATATAGAAATAATTACCTAGGGAGAAAGTATAGGCAAAGAAGAGGGCCTAGAACTGAGTCCTGAAGCACTTCAGTATTTGGAGGTTTGGCTAAGAAGGAGCTAACAGTTCGATACAGAATACTTGGATATTTTATAGACATCTCAAATTCAGTATGACTAAGATGGAACTCCTCTTTTTCTCTGTTTCCTACTATGGTTAATTAATGGCATTATCCGTCATCGTTCATCAGAAACTTGGGGATTGTTCTGGTCTCCTTCACTTCCACATACTTGGTGACCAAGACCTTTCTCCTTTTGAATGTCTCAACAGTCTTTTTCTCTCCATCTCACTACCATTGCCTTAGTTCCTGCCCTAATGATTTCTCACTTGCATTTCTGCAGTAGCACCCAAACTGATTTCTCTAGTCCAGTCTTGCCTCCCTCCAATTCAGTTTCTACAGTTGCCAGAGTCATTTTTTAATGCTAAATCTCTTGCTATGGTTGCCAGGTTTTACAAATAAAAATACAGGGCACCTAGTTAAATTTAAATTTCAAAAAATAATTATAAGTGAGTATGTCCCATGCAATATTTAGAACATACTTATACTAAAGAATTATTTTTTGTTTATCTGAAATTCAAATTAACTGATCATTCTACTCTTCTATCTGGAAATCCTAGTCTGGCTTCAAAGTCAGAATATTTCAGGATAAAATCTAAATATCCTAACATTGCATTATAAGATTCAGCATGTTCTGACCTCTTCATGCCATATGAACTGCTTACAGTATCCTGAATTTGCTGTGCTGCTTTACTCCTTCATACCTCTAAGTGTGCACTTAACCTCTTCCCAGAATGCCCCCTCTTCTCAGGTTTCTGGTTAATTCCTGTTGTTAAGACTCAGGCATCATCTTCTCTAGGAAGTCATTTCTAACCCCCTACTCCCCACCCTGTGGATAATAATAGGAACACCAACTTTTCTTCTGCAGTCTCATAACATTCTTTACTTGTTATTATCACAGAACTTATCATATTGTAAATTTAATTAATTTTTTACCCATCTCTCTTTCCTAGATTGTGAGTTCCTTAAGAACAGGGGAAAAAATTGTTTCTTTTAACTCTTTATCCTTGGCACATAGTGGGCTCTCAATGAACCAATGAATGAGTGAATGAGAAAATAGGAAAGAACCCATAAGCATTAGCCTGGTACTTGGCCATTGGTGCTAACTCAGCTCTTCCCTACCTTGAGTCCTCCAAAAGTCACTGCCTTTGCCTGTCCTCCTCTCTACCCACAAGGAAGCCTCATAAGAGTCGGAGCCAGGTTTTATCCTCTGTATCCCCAGGGCCTTGAACTGTAGGTGCTCAGTATATATTTATTGAATGAAAAATGCATGAATGAATGAGTATATCTTTCAGGGCTCCAGGTCCTGTTGTCCCTTTCATCGGGGGACAGTATCCCTGCATTAGGTCCTGGGGAGGGAAACCTCTGGCCATGATATTTTGAATCTCTAGGGCAGATTCTGTATAACGGGAGCTGCAGCTTCTCTAACTCTGTGTCTCACCTTCTTACCCAGCTCCTCTACTTCCCTTTCTCAACCTCGGAGAGAAGAACTCTTTTCTCTCTACAGCAGCTGGCACATAACAGCTCAATAAATGTTAGCAGTCATTCACAGATAGAACCTTCTTTTTCCTCCAGGGCTCCAGCCTCTCTGCCATTTCTTTCCCATTCTCAAAGTCCATGCCCGGAAAGCCATGGGGACCTGACATTGCCTTCTCTTCCAGGGATTATGGTCTTTCCCCTTCTCACGCAAGGGAGCAAGGTTTTCTTTGTCTCCCACCAGGGCAGTTCAATTAAATAGGACTAATATTAAATGACTCTAATTATTTTTTTATTAATGTTTAACTGCTAAATTCCTTTTTCAATTAAATGATTGTGTCTTTATGCTCAAAGGTCTTTTTTTTAATATATATATGGAAGTTCATTTGTTTTATTAAGGGAAATACCACCTGCAAAACTATTAATGACTTGAGCTCTGTGATTAGTTCATTTTAGTGACATTTTGAGATTTAATAATTAGTCTGGCTCAAGTTCAAAGAAAGAAAACTCAATGCCAGAAATTCCTAGCCAGCAAGGAATATAAACAAACCTTAACAATTGTTCCCTCAAATAACAGGAACCATTGAGATCAACTTCTTACAATTAGAAGTGTTTTGAAAAAATGAAGGAGAAAAGTTCAAGAAAGCATGTCAAAACAACAAAACTCAGTCTACATTTTCATTATTGTGATTGATCAAAGTCTGTTTGCAGCAGACTTGAATGTGAATAAATTAAAGGTGACATTGACTTGGCAGAGGCACACTACTGATTGGCAAGAACACATAGCAGGAGCAGCTTCTGTAAGCAGAACTTGCTTGGTTGTTGTTTCATTCTAATAGATTTCTTAGCAACCCAGTGCTATCATACTAACCTATGCTCTGTCATTTATTTACCATTTTGGCTTCTACTTCCACCCGGGCAAGATTAAATTCATTTTTGATTACTAATCTAGCAGGCATCGCCTCTGGTCTGAGCACAGAGTACCTTTTGGTGATCTCATAACATTTTGGTGACCTCATAACCTCCCCTCTTTTTTTCTCTTCTCTCTTTCATACATTGAAAAAGGGTGATATAATAACTTACTATTTCATCCTGGCAGTTCAACTTGTAGAACTAGAAAATATAGTTTAATTAAACAATTTGGCAATATTTTCAAGCTTAAGGCATTGCTACTCCTATTGTTAGGTTTAAATTGTTTCTTGGTATGTTATAAAGTTGACACTGTAAAAAGAATATTCATCTTAGAACATTTTGAAACAGTTACAAATCAAATTCCCATTATAATCATGTTGATTGCTGGATGGAGTATGTGGCATATACTGGGAGGCTACTTTCTGGAGGAGACCATGTTACAGTAACCATGTCTCTAAGGTTTGAGGACCTGTACCATACTTTATGTCAAGTCTTCACTTAAATCTATTTACTCAATCTTTTTGTATTCTTAAAAAAAAAAAAAATATATATATATATATATTTTACTGTATCTGGATTCTGTGTGTGTGTGTGTGGTAGGCGGGCCTCTCACTGTTGTGGCCTCTCCCGTTGCGGAGCACAGGCTCCGGACGCGCAGGCTCAGCGGCCATGGCTCACGGGCCCAGCCGCTCCACTGCATGTGGGATCTTCCCGGACCGGGGCACAAACCTGTGTCCCCTGCATCGGCAGGCGGGCTCTCAACCCCTGTGCCACCAGGGAAGCCCCCAAAATATTTTTAAATAGACTCAAAAACAGTGTAGTCATACTTTAAAATTTTTAATGTTGATTAAAATAAAAATTATTCATTAGTATGTATAGTTTAAATTATGGAAAGAAAATGGGGCAGTCAAAGTCAAATATATTTATATTATGTATATCACATGGTCTAGTGAGAGGTGAAAATGTATGGGTAGGGGAGAATGTATTTAGTAATTTAAATATTTTAGAAAGTTGATCTGTTTCTGAGACCAAAACTTTCATTGTATCTTTATCTTATGTGTACTTTGAAAAGTACATATCTACATCCAGTAGTTATTAAAGATATATTTACACTAAGGTTTTGCCACAAATGTATTGCTAATTTATAATTTTAAACTAAAACTTAAAAAAAAATTAGGTTCCTGTTTTTTGTATGTAATATAACTGGATCATTATGAAATGGCCATTGTTTTGTTCCTGTAGAAAGCTAAAAAAGAATTTAGTGACATGGGAAATTTTATCAATATCCGTTAAGACTGACTCTTAAGTCTTGCTTTTGAATATGGTAACTTTCTAACAATGAAGCACTGTTGAATTTACTTTAAACTGTATTTAGATTTTTTATCTTGGGATTTCTTTTGTACTTAAGTTTGAACGTAGTTATGTATGGTATACATGGAGTTCACAAGTACTTGAAACCAAATGGAGACCATTTATAAATACCAAACTCCAGAGGAGTGTGGAGCCAGACTCTCAAAGAAGAAATGGGTTGTTATGTATAACTGTATTCTGCCTGCCATTTTTCCTGGCTGGGTTCATAGCACTTTTAGAACAAACTTTATAATTCCCTAATAAAGAACTGACCAGTAGCTCTATTCCATTTCCAGGTCTATCTGTTTAAAAATTATAAAATAATTTTGAAGTCTATTATTGTGGAATTTTATCTTTAACATGAATATCACACCATCATATATATGTACATAGAGTGTATTACTGAAATATTCCTTGACAGAAGAATTTTCTCTTTACTAGGCTGAGACTCTAAAGAGAGAAACAGGGTTAGGGGATTGAGCTCCTGAATTATGTCATGAAAACCATTTTTCTTTTTTATTTATACATACATGTGGCACATACAAATAAGCACACTAAATTTAAAAATACTAGTGATACTTTACATAAATTATTAATGACGGGTAATTTTTTTTTTTTTTTTTTTTTGGTACTCACTGTTGTGGCCTCTCCCGTTGCGGAGCACAGGCTCCGGACGCGCAGGCTCAGCGGCCATGGCTCACGGGCCCAGCCGCTCCGCAGCATGTGGGATCCTCCCAGACCGGGGCACAAACCCGTGTCCCCTGCATCGGCAGGCGGTCTCTCAACCACTGCGCCACCAGGGAAGCCCTGCGTATGTTGTTTTAATCACGGTTAGACAGTTTTCCTCATTACTGCCTCCCCAGTAGCTCACTCTGCTGCATCCCTTGTGAAATGCATAGGAGTCTTGGGCCGGAATAAAAGGCACAGAAGAAGGAAGCCTCGGTAGGTCTTTGGCTCTAGTGTAAATCAGGCTTTCACTGTCTAACATTACTGATCTAGCTTCCAGTTCCAGGGCAGGCTGAAAGCCCAGGAATAGCATAGCGGTTGCCACAGCTGAGCTGCTACCTGCATTGCCTTAATGAAAGGTGGCATCAGGATTGGTTCAGATGCTGCGGAATACTTTCTAGAGGAGTCTCAGCTTGGGAGTTGAGATTCATAGGCCTTGTCTCTGCTGATCTGATACTCTGATAAGTCACTGAGCCTGTTTCCTCTTGTGTATGTGGAAAGCTATTAGGTTATCTCTGGGGTTCTCTCAGCTTGAAAATTATGTTGATTGGACTGGATTTGGCCATTTTTCTGACTAAATTTAAAAATACTAGTGATACTTTACATAAATTATTAATGACGGGTAATTTTTAATTTGTATTTATCTGCCCTTGTCCACAAGGTATATGTGTAATAACAGATATTCCTAAATGCTGTTGTATGTATGCTTAGATCTATATCCAAATACTCAATTCAGTTTAATAGCGTAGACTCAGAATTGTTCACTCCTTCACCTCTTGTCGAAGTGTGGCCCCAGAGATGCAGAATGACTTGGATACCTGAGACAGAAAAAGCTTTGGGAAACTGTTTTAACTCACTCAGATATTTCTCAGCCCTTTTCTTTCTCCAGTACTCACTGAGTAACTAAATTTTCTTCCAGTCAAGATGACTTCATCAGAGAGCACTTGTGGACAGTTCTCTCTCTCTTCTCTCAGATGCTAGAGTACGGTTCCAAGGTTCAGGTTTGCATTGCCTTAGTGTCCTTTATCTCTCCCAAGGCATCATCGCAGAGACCTATAGTCCTATTCTGCCATTTGTTTCACCTCTTTTTTTATAGTCCAAGTATCCAGATCTGTTATAGTACCTCCCGCAGCTATAACTGTATATTAGAGCTGATTTCTTCACCATTTCTACACCAAAAGTCATGTGTACTAGATTTTCACATAAGGGATTATGTGATTAGAGTGGGATAATATAATTCCTAAGGTCTTTGAGTCAACATGTTTGAAGACTGCATTTTCAAGCTTTAATTTTTGTCTGTATGTTATTAGTTTAATAAAAAACAACTTTAAAAATGCTTTTGTGATTACCACACTTAGCAATTTGCAACATGTAGTACAACAGGACAGCTACCAAAAGGGCTCTTAAGCAGGGCTCTAAGCAAAGAAGTGGCACTGAAAAGGACTTGAGCTGCAACCTTTTGGGGGCTTGAGTTCTCATCACTGAATTAATAAATAGTGCACAATAAATAACCATTAACTTGTCTAAACTACAAAAACAGGGTTAAGCTTGTTAAATGCATCCAGAGCTTTTTTTTAAAATCTTTTTTCAATGTAATCCTTCACAATGGTAATTTATAATTTGATGTAGAAAAATATATAAATTCAAACATTTAACACAATACTTTTCACAACTGAGTTTGTCTATTTTTCCAATATTAAGGCTCTGTAAACAACTCAAGCCTAAGTTAATTTGCTCCAACTGAACACCCCTGGTGCCTGTTGAAATGAGAGAGATTGTCACAGAACAATAGTCATTCATAAACAATATACTTAGGAAAAGTTCTGAAATATCAGATTTTGGTACAGCTTGTGCTTTCTCTATTGTCAGTATGGTTTCTTTCTCTTCTTCCCTGAGATTGGTTGAGAATGATATCCTTCAGTACTTCACTCCAGGGGACTCTTTGATGTGACCTTCTCAGAAACGAGTTAACCTCATGCATGACTCTCTGATTGTCCACCCCACCAGATTCAGCTTCAGTGGAGAAGGGCCATTGTTGACATACTGCTTCAAATCCCAGGCCAGGGAAGCCAGGACAGTGGTGCAAGACAGGGAAGGTTTGGTGGGCAGAGGCTCTTTGTCAGGTGGGAATAGGGAGGGAATGAGGCATCATCTGTCTCCCAGGTAGTACTATTAATCTGAGGGCTGCATATGGTCACAATAGTCCTCTTGCATTTCAGGCTGTACTTCTCCTCTATTTAGTGGTAACTGACATCTTTGCAAAGCTTGAGAAGTCCTTCTGGTGGGGTTACAGTGACGATAACCCTCAAAATCTATAGCAGTAGTTTCAATGCACAATGTGATGAAGCTCCTCATGGGCTCAAGGAGCTGGGAGTGGGTAGACATAAAATCAAAGGGCATTGAGTACCTAGCAGAGTGTCCCAAAGTCTAACATTTTTCCCTGCAATAAAGTCCTTCATTCTGATATTTTTGGCTCTGATATTCAAGTTTCCATATTGTATCATTTTTTCAACCTAAAGTATTTACTTCCTTTAATGTTCTTGTAATAGAGGTTTGTGTGTGACAAAAACATCTATTTTTTTTGTCTGAAAATGTCATTATGCCTTCATTTTTAAAGGATGTTTCCACTGGATATAGGATTCTAAATTGACAGTTTTTATTTTCTTTCAGTGTATTAAAGTCATTCCATTGTTTTGTACCTTGCATTGTTTCTGATAACTCAATAGTATTTATCTTTGTCTCATAAATATCTTCCTTTTGTAGCTTATTTTAAGATTTTCTCTTTTATCATTAGTTTTTAGCAATCTGGTTTTGATATGCTTTGGTTTTGTATTTTTCCTACTTGGAGTTTTTTTAGTGTCTTGGATATGTAGATTTATATGTTTATCTATTTGATATATTTTTTAGTGATTATTTTTTCTCCTTCCTCTTTCTTTTCTTTCTGTGATTCCAGTTACATGTATGTGAGACTGCTTAATATTGCCCCACAGCTCACTGAGGCTCTGGTTCAGTTTTTAAGCTATTTTCTCTCTCTTTTGCTTCAGTTTGGATAGTTTCCATTGCCTTGTTTTCAGATTCATTTTTCTTTTCTTCTGCGGGGTCTAATCTACTGTTAAGCATATCCATTACATTTTTTATTTCATGTATTTTTCACCTCTAGAAGTTCCATTTGGTTCTTTTTAAATGTTTCTACTTTTCTTCTCTTTATGTTAATTTTTCTTTTAAGTCTTTAACATATTTATAGTAGCTGTGATAAAGTCCGTATCTATGAATTTCATCATTTCTATCATGTTTCTGTTGACTGGTTTTGGATCACACTTTCCTTCTTCACTTCTTGATTGGATGATAAACATTGAAATAGTATATTGTTTACTGTCTGTGTTTTGTTGTCTTCCTTTTAAAAATGTTGAGGTTTTTTTTTTTTTTTTTTTGAGTATATTAATTTACATGTGAATCAGCCCAAACTTTTGGAGGCTTTATTTTTAAGTTTTGTTCGGGTGGATCTAGAGCAGTACTGTTCAATAGGAGTTTCTGCAGTAATGGAAATGTTTTGTATCTGTACTTTTCAATATGGTAGCCACTAGTCACATTTGGCTACTAAACACTTGAAATGTGCCTAGTACAATTAAGGAACTAAATTTTAAATTTTAATTAATTTAAATAACATTTGGCTAGTGGCTACTGTATTGGACCATGCAGATCTAGAGTTACCTCAACTCTTGTGCCAATTTATTCTTACTCCTAAGGAGTGATCTTCCTGAAGTCTTTATACTAAATGGCCTGCAGGTTTGGTGAGGCATCTCTGGCTTTTTAGAACTTGAATGTCCCCTAGTCTCATGCAAGCTGCAGCAGTTGTTCAGTTTACAGCTCCCCAGTAGTTATTCTTTAGCCAAAAATTGACCTTCCTGGCCCTGTAGAGTCTCATCCTACCCACATACAGTTTAATACTCAGCTGAACACTCAAGGGTACCCCTATCCAGGTTTCTAGAACTCTGTGTGTGTGTGTGTGTGTGTGTGTGTGTGTGTGTGTGTTCTGGTACTGTGCCCCACAAATTTCAGCTTCCTCAGCCTTCCTAACCAACCATCTCTATCTCTTTAGCTCAGCGAGATAACCAACCTCTGCTTGGGTTCCCTGACCCTGTGCAGCAGCCTCCAGCTGAGGTGATACAGGGCTTATCTCATTTGTTTCCCCTCTCTCGAGGATCACAGTACTGCACTGGCTGTTGTTTAGTATCTGAAAAGTTTAGTATTTTTGTCCAGTTTTCTAGTTGTTTATGGCAGAAGAACTAGTCTGGCACCAGTTACTCCATCTTGTTTTCAAGCCAGTAGATTATGTCTTACTAACACCTCTGTTCTCAATCCAGTGGTAATGGTTGCTGCCTTTGTTGGAGACTGTAGCACATTAAATTGGAGATTTTTTCATCCTGGCAAAATTATGAATTTTGTTCATTCTTCATAAGGATAGCAATTGATGTAGGGATCCTGCTATTTACAAAATGTTCACAACAAATAGTTATTCAATGTATGTCACAAATTAGTGGGTTAAATTTTTAAGTACTTAAAGATATAAGTATTGAGACTACATTTCTACCCTGAGATGAGAAAGAGAGACAGATATAAGTTTGGTGTGTTTATTTTTAATGGAAGAATAAACAATCACTATTTAAAAATCCACCTGTAACATCTTCTGTTGTACTATTACTGCCCAATAGCCAGTCTTTCCCAGTCTTTACAACAGCCCATAGAAGAAGGCAGTGCTGTAATCTCCATTTTACACAAGGAAACTGAGACATAGAGAGGTTAAGCAACATTAACAGGGTCACAGCTAGTAAATGGCAAAACTGAGATTTATATGCAATTTGTCTTGCTTCAAAGCCCATGTTTTTAACTGCAAACTTTCAGAAGGTCTAACAGTGTGAACAGTATGCATATGAGTATTTGAGATGTAAATTTTATATATACATAGTCACTGCATTCCCATTTTCAGATAAAGAAACTGGGAATGAACAAAGTTAACTGACTTTCTTGGTGTCACAGATAGTAAAAGGTAGATTTGGGATTGCAACTATGTGTTTGGGTCAAAGAACTATCTATGTGGATAGTCATCAGAGTTCTATTTTTTTTTATGAAAAAGTGATATATTGGAAACAAAAGTAGGGGTATACATTAAGTAAGTCATGGTATAATGCAAGTGATAAAATCCATACAACTATTTTTTTTTAATGTGAAAGAATACTGCCAGGGTGAAAAGTGGTATGCAAAAGGATAAATATTTGCTTTAAACATATAAACATTTATGTGAAGACCTACTTACCCTTGGTTTATCCCTAAAATGCTGAAACAAACAATGTTTTTATTGATAAACATATTGAGACTTAAGGTGATATGTTTCCAAGGAAATAATGTAAGGGAAAAATCCTTGCTTTATAGTAATTTCTGCTATGAAATAGGCTTTGTTACAGAATTACTTCTGTTTCTCTTTTAGTCTACAAATTCCTATTTTTTCCACCTAACTACTTTCATTTTATCTATTCCAAATATTTACAAGACTAGATTTCCTTTCACAAATGATTTATGTTCTGTGTAATTTTTCTGGAAGCTGTTGGCAGGGGTCTGGTAACCATTAGTTTAAAAAAAAAAGACAAATTCTTTTCTAGGAAAAACTATAGTCTCCATGTTTTTCAACTCCGAAATCTTTAATCTTCATATTAAAATAATTAACATATTCAGATTGGCTTTTTATTGGCCTAAATAGCTGTTATAAGAAAAAAACTACTTGGCAGAGTAATGGTGAGTAAAGAGGAATTATATGAAGGCAGGAATAAAGAAAACAGCTCTCTGCCCTCAGTTTCCTTTCATGCAGAAGGCATAGGCTTGCACCAGCTTTAAGACTGCAACAGTAGAGCTGAAATCCCTAAAGGTAATGTGACTGATGCTCTTATACCAAGCCAAGCAAGCTTTATACCAGCTTCTCAGTAGTGTCTTGCTCCCTGTTGTGGGCTACTAGTGCAAGTTCAACCCTCCTGAACCTTTCATTCTGTTCAGGAGAAAGAGCCTCCGGGCTGACACACCAGTTCATAGAGGGTCTTGAAGAGTCTGGAGATGAAGTGAAGATGAGATGGCCTCAGACTGAAAAATATTTCCACCTACCTCCATTATTTCCAGTATCATATTGAGGGATTTCTTTTGTGACATATGGTCACCCCACCTGAGAATTCTACAGAGTATATGAAAGGCAAAGCCTGACTCTCACCTTCACTCATAGCAGCTGTCCCTAAACTCATAGTTACTGTGGTTATTAAATTACTCATAGGGAATTGATCTGTTATAGAAATTACAAGAATATTTATAAATATGTCTTCCCTCACATGTTTGCTTTAGGAGAGGTTTCATTAGATGGGCCCTTCTTTGTGTCTGAAAGTCTGTAAGACTACAATCTCCTCAAATCTTTTCCTGTAAGTATAGACCATTATTTTAAATGTGATTTTAAATATCAGTGTTTACGTTTTTGGAGAACTATTATTGCTTGAAATTCATGTTAGAAACAGAAAGATTGCATCATATATTTAAATAACCAGATGTGTCATTTTTTTTAAAGGAACCATTTTTTAAAATAAATTTATTTAATTTTGGCTGCATTGGGTCTTCGCTGCTGCGCTCGGGCTTTCTCTAGTTGTGGTGAGCAGGGGCTACTCTTTGTTGCAGTGTGCAGGCTTCTCATTGCGGTGGCTTCTCTTGTTGCGGAGCATGGGCTCTAGGCGCGCAGGCTTCAGTAGTTGTGGCACGCGGGCTCTAGAGTGCAGGCTCAGTAGTTGTGGCAGGCGGGCTTAGTTGCTCTGTTGCATGTGGGATCTTCCTGGACCAGGGCTTGAACCTGTGTCCCCTGCATTGGCAGGCGGATTCTTAACCATTGCACCATCAGGGGAGTCCCAGATGTGTCATTTTTTTAAATGTTGAAATTTAAAAATAACTTGGAAGAATTTGTTTTTGTCAATGTTGTCAGATATTAGTTATGTTAACATTCATATTATGAATAACAAATATATTCTTTTTTTTTTTTTGTGGTACGCGGGCCTCTCACTGCTGTGGCCTCTCCCGCTGCGGAGCACAAGCTCCGGACTTGCAGGCCCAGCGGCCACGGCTCACGGGCCCAGCCGCTCCGCAGCATGTGGGATCCTCCCGGACTGGGGCACGAACCCGTGTCCCCTGCATCGGCAGGCGGACTCGCAACCACTGCACCACCAGGGAAGCACAACAAATATATTCTTAAAGAAAAATCGGAAAATACAGATAAGCAAAAAGAACATTTAAAAATTTCACCCAGGGAATTCCCCGGCAGTCCAGTGGTTAGGACTCTGCCCTTTCAATGCCGAGGGCTCCCATTCAGTCCTTGGTGGGGGAGCTAAGATCCTGCAAGCTGTGAGGCGCAGCCAAAAAAAAAAAAAATTTCACCCATTTAGAAATAATTTAGAAGAGGAAGAAGGAATCAATAAAGGTAAAAGACGTAATTACTATTTCATCTGTTTTTAAGATGCATATCTTCAAATTTTAACATCTTTGAAATCAGAATGTGTGAAGGAGTTTCCCTTTTTTAGTGGTACATATAACAGCAATGCATCTTAAATTTGATGGTCTTGTATTCAATGAAATACAGTAATAGATTCATTGTTGTTCGGGGTATAGATCCTTACAAATAGAATAGCAAATCTGAGTGACAAAACTGCATTGCACAAATTGCTTGCACTGATTTGAGGAAGCATTTCCAATAGCAAAGTGCCTGTCTGGAACTGGTGTCTAAGGCTTGCTGAACTCTGATTCCGTTTCTGTCCTCCTCTTCACTGCCGTACCACTCAAGAGGCAAAAGGGAAATAGATGGGACTTGGTCCTGGCATTTTAGAGGGTGGCCTTAGCAACCATGCTTTAAGTCCCACAGAGAAGAGACTGGCAGGAGCATCCTTCCTCAGGCCCTCTCACCTTCACTTCATCTCCAACAGAAAGTACAAATCACTGATTAGTTTTTGAGACAGTAAATAGCTGTTAAATTTAGAAAATCTTTGATAAGAGTGACTTTTATGCTCTTGTGTAATATTTCATGTTAAGTGGTTTGTTTCACTTACTGGGTAGTAAATATTTCTATTTCATTACCCTTCTCATCTTTTTATTATAGTATACAAGGAGATAGCTGTTTAATTCAAAATAACATCAATATATAATCAGATAGATTTTTCAGATTTACCCTGTACATATCTATATATTATTTAAATGCAAGGCAAGTATCATGTATATATGTACTTAATTTTTTTAAGCTATTTTATTTTTATAAAACCTGTAGTTTGAGTTTTCTTCTAACTAGGAATTTAATGATTTCTTCCATTTATATATTCATGCAGGAAACAATGAAGAATGAAAAATATAAAGAAGAAATTAAAATGAAAACCAAAGACTTTTATGAAAAAGAAAAACTCCTCAGAGAAGAGCGCAACAAGGAACACTTGGCTCCACCAGTTCAAACTCAGATTAAAGGGCATGCCTCCGCTCCGTACTTTGGAAAAGAAGAATCCTCGGTGGCTCCCACCAGCACTGGTAAAACCTTTCAGCCAGGATCCTGGATGCCACAAGATGGCAAGAGCCACAATCAATGAATGCACTGTGGTAAAATCATTTCATTTATATATGTATGTGACTATTTTAACAAGTAAAAGTAAAAAGTTACTTTGTGGGCTTCCCTGGTGGCGCAGTGCTTGAGAGTCCGCCTGCCGATGCAGGAGACGCGGGTTCGTGCCCCGTTTCGGGAAGATCCCACATGCCGCGGAGCGGCTGGGCCCGTGAGCCATGGCCACTGAGCCTGCGCGTCCGGAGCCTGTGCTCCGCAAATGGGAGAGGCCACAACAGTGAGAGGCCCGCATAACGCAAGAAAAAAAAAAAAAAAAAAAAAAAAAAAGTTACTTTGTATTTTCTGACTGTACAATAGTTCTCTATTCCAGTAAACTTAAGAACTTGTTTTTACTATGCATAAGAAGTGAGGTTATGAACTATAGGAACCTAACTTCTTTTAGACTTAAATCCTTCACTTGATTTAGTCATCATTCTCTGTTTATGAATTTGCTTAGTTTTTTTCCTCTTTGAGTTGCTCCCTTGAGAAGTATCTTGTAGCTGTAAATGCTGAGTACATTTTAGATCCTTACGATCATTTAGAAACCACCCAAAATATATCTTGGTAGAAAATTATAAGGGTAGATATTGAACTGTCCTAAATGATCAATTTCTGTAGAGGCACTCTGTAAGATTCTAAAGAACTAATCAAAAACATGAACTTGGATAAAACACGTGGAGGCCAAGAAAATTTATTTGATAAATGAAAAACACCCTATGATATTGATGAGTAGATGGGACAAAAGCTATTTTATGGTGGAATTGAGGTTGGAGTTTTAAAGAAGGAATTAGGACCAATGGAAGTAGACAATCTATCACAAAAGTCTGAAAAGATGGTAAACAGAAATGGTACAGAAATTGCAGTTCTGTGAGATTAAAAATTACTTTGAAGAAATAGAAAATAGGGCAGAGTTCTCAGAATGTGATTCCACTGATAGTGGAGATTACAGTGATTTCTATATTGGAGAAAATTATAGACAGATGACAACATTAAAACAGATTATATATAAAAGTGTCATACATTTTCTGAAGTGCACAACCAAGTTTTTGTTGCTAACAGAGTTCTAATTCTAATATAGAGGTCTTCTAACAGTGTTTGACATTGTAGCAACTACTCAATAAATATGGACTGAGATTTTTACTTAATATTAGAAGGTAAAATTTTTAATTGCTTAAGAAATAGACTACAGGAAAATACAACTTTATAAAGTGTTATACTAAAACAAGTAATTAAATGTAATCACCATAACACTCATGAAATGACAAAAAAATAAAAAGCCCCTAGGTGGTAATATTAACGTTCCAGCAGCCCTGTTAATATCAAGTTAATCATTCTGTCTCTTTACATTACTCCAAAGTCGTATTACATTTTACCAAAGAGGCAAAAAAGGAACTAGCTATTAGGCAATATAAAGAGATAAAATTTGTTGTATAATTGACTGTAAAGTAAGATGTTCTTGAACCCCAGGTTACAAGAAAAACTGTAAATTCTAACATGCTAGAATAGAATGTGTCTACTACCAAATTCCTATCAGCTTATTAACTGTATTCTATATACATATTTTACAAAGGTTTGTCGTGTTGGATGT
>NW_006780143.1:2780143-2793009 GCF_000442215.2 Lipotes vexillifer
TTAATGTATGACAGAATTTACGTTAATTTTAATTTTTATGGTTTTCATTTTAAAATACCTGTTTTACATAAAAGAAAATCTTAGCCAACAGTTAACGTTATATAAGATGATACTGGCCCACCCATTATTAGTAAAGTATGCACTTTCAAAGTGATTTTGAAAGGTGGGAATAAACTTTATAGTAATCCATCCACACTCCTTTCCCCAAGACTAACATTTTTAGGATGACTGGTTACACTGTTAGGTGGTATCAGAACAGAGTTCTGAGAACATTCAGTCCCACATAAAAACTGAACTATAATCTTGGCCTAATTAAGACTGCCTTTCTAAACAATCTTGTTTTTATATGTGGCTTTTAAGCCAGACACATGCAAAGAAGAATCAAAGTTTCACATAAAATATTCACTTGTCCACCATATTTCATATTTTAAAGTTATATTTGGGGAATTTACAAGTTTTTTTTTTTTTAATGAAAATGTTTTTCTTCATCTTTTCAAGACAGACTCCAAAACCCATGCAGATTTTTAAATTTCAAAAGTTAAAATGTTCATTTTAAAATAATTAAATTGGGGCTTCCCTGGTGGCGCAGTGGTTAAAAATCTGCCTGCCAATGCAACGGACTCGGGTTCGAGCCCTGGTCCGGGAAGATCCCACATGCTGCAGAGCAACTAAGCCCACGCACAACTACTGAGCCTGAGCCCTAGAGCCCGCGTGCCACAACTACTGAGCCCACGTGCCATACCTACTGAAGCCTGCGAGCCTAGAGCCCATGCTCCGCAACAAGACTTGAAGCCACGACAATGAGAAGCCCGCGCACCGCAACTAAGAGTAGCCCCCACTCACAAACTAGAGGTCCCACGCACAGCAACAAAGACCCAACACAGCCAAAAATAATTAATTTAAAATAATAATAACAATTAAAGTGTCATACATACCTGAAGTTCTCTCAGATAAATCCTTCCTGACTTCCTGTGCCTCTGCTATACATGCATATAGCATTTTTTTCCCCCAAAGGCCTTATTATACAAACTGCTCAGGTATACATGCATTGCCTTTTGGGTTTAACCATATAAATCTAGCCTATTAGCTATGCCTTGGATATCTGAAGTTAAAAATCAAAAAAAATGGAGGAAATAATTTTTCCCCATTATGTTATCTTTTTGCATTCCATTTTTATTGATTTCTGGCTCTCATTTACTTCCTAATTTCATCAGCCTTGACCCAATACCATCATACTGACTCTTTTAATGCTGTCTCATTAACCACACTATCTAAAATGTAACCTGAATTCATTTAGACTAGGCTCTCTCAAACTATTTGTGTTCTTTGGGGGAAAAGAAAAGAGAGTCTATGATAGTCAAAGAAGGTTAAAAGACTCCAAGAAATCATGAAGAAATGAATTGTCTTATCTTGTGTTTCCCAAACTTTTGGTATTTGAACACGGAATCCCCTTTAATGTTTGAGAAATACAGAATTTGTCCTTATATATTACAGATATGAAGTAAATCAGAGTGATCCTATAATCAGTTGCAAACCTGAAAGCAATCATTCCTAAATAAGTATCAGACTTCCTCTAACTTAAAACCAGATGAGGTATCAAGTGCCCCTAACAATGGGTGACGAGCTGTTACTTAATAGTGCATCTCAACATTGGGTTTCTAGCTTGCAGCATCCGAAGCTTATTTCAAGTTTGCTCACTGTAATTTCAGGAAATAGGTTTAAAATCCCCTTGCACATCTGATACAGTAACACCATGCTGAAGTTTACCACATGGACGCTATGGATCAAATTCTGATGCACAAACTTTTTGGTGGTAAAATGTTTTTTATAGGCAGCTTGTTTGTTTTTCCTTCAAAACCAGCCATAATTGATTATATTAGTTCTAAGAACTTCAGAAACAACATAATAGGTAGGCAGTTTTTAAACGAATTATTCTGGGTAACAGTAAATGGGATTCTTGTAACCATAACAGTATGTTACAATAAAAGACTGATTTTTCTGAAGACTCTCAAAACTTATAATACACAGTCCCCAACTTAAGTTTTCAACTTTACGATACACATTCACATTCAACAGAAACGTTCTTTGAGTTTTAATCTTTTCTCGGGCTAGCAGTGTGCAGTAGGACACTTGTGATGCTGGGCAGTGGCAGGGAGCTCCCAATCAGCCATGCATGCAATCACAAGTAAACAACCGATACCCAAACAACCATTCTGTTTTTCACTTTCAGTACATTATTCAGTAAATTATTTTCATCTTACAATGGGTTTATCAGGATATAATCCATTTTAAATCGAGGAAGCTCTATAGTCTCTAATTTACACCACCCCCCAACACACACAAACATATAGACACATATTATAAAACCTTGTTGATCTCAAATGTATAAAAAGGCTCCATAAATTTTGGGAAAAGCTAAAGAAACAATAAATGGCCTATGCCAAACAAATACAAAATTGTATTAAGACTAACAGGGACTACAGAAAAACCTATTTTAGTTAAATACCTTTAAACTGTCACAATGAGCAATGAAACCATAGCTTTAGTGGATAACTCTAAGTTTTGTTTAAATTTCAATGACAATATAAAAAGCATATCCTAGATCACCTGAATAACTAATTTGTAATTAAACACTGAATTATTTCAGTGCTTGGAGCTGCAATGTGTTGATCACACTGGCACCAAATTGGAACTGATAACCTAAAATAACAGTAATAAGTATTGTTCAACCAGTCCATAAACATTCTCAGAGGTCCTTAGGTTCTCATATTTGAGAAACATTGCTCTCAACTTTTACAAGTACAGTTGACCCCTGAACAACATGGGTTCGAACTGTGTGGGGTCACTTATACACAGATGTTTTTAGTGGTAAATACTACAATACTACATGATCCAGGGTTGGTTGAATCCACAGATGAAGAACTGTGGGTACAGAGGGACCTCGGAACTGCAGATACGCAGGACCTGCATACAGGAAGGAACAATGTATAGGGAGGGTCCACTATAAATTATACAGGGATTTTCGACTGCCAAGGGAGGACTCATGCTCCTAACCCCACAAAAAGAAACAAAGCCCAGGGTGGTGTTCAGGGGTCAACTGCATGCTTACCTATAAATGAAATTTGTAACCCTCTGAAAAGTCTAACTTCTATAACATATTTAACTTGAATTATTACTCCTCCCCCCACAACAAAAAACAAAGCCCAGGACCTCTTTATAAAAATGTATCAAATTTATTTCAATATCTAGTTTCATTTTTAAGTTAAAGCTTTTAGACAATTTTTTTGTAATTTAAGATTCATTATCGGAGTGAGGAAAACATTAATAAGCTATTAATTACTGACAACAAATAAAATTATTAACCGTGCATTTATCAAAGCCATGTTAAAGAGTAAAAAGTTCTAGTTATACTACTTAACTGAAGGAAATATCCTTCAGCCCTTTATTTCTAACTATAACACATTCTAATTTTGACATGATTTACACCTTTTTCACCCAACTAATACTATGCTAAACAAACTTTTTCCAACTGTTAAGCCTTTCTTTACCATTTATGAAATATGACTTAACTGTTACTCTTTAAAAGTTCCTTAAAAGAGGAACTTTTCACCATGAACCTGTTTGATCACCATGAACCTGTTTGATCAAAAAAGTAAAGGACATCACTACCACATGAATTAAAAGAATGGAATGAAAAACAAAAGTGGTATATTATATAATCAGCAAATTATTTGATAAGACATTTTAACTACTTCACATTTCTACTTATAGCACAAGTGAGAATTAACTGGTTCCAAGGTACTACAAGGTTTGGCATTTTTACTCCAAGCTTTAAATCATAGTGTTGCTCTACTCAAGTCATCTCCAAGAAAATGGCAGTGTTCATAAGTACAAAAACTGTTATATCCAGTAAGTGGTATTTTACATGGTCAAGATAATAAGAGAATTCTTTATAAAATTAGATTTTTAAAAATGCAGAATGTCTGGTAATTACCAGTATCTCAAAAGCTAAAATGAGAAAAATACAGCAAATAGAAGTACTCGAATAATACTTTGCTTTGAGGAAGCCAGAAATGACTCTATTTCAAGAAATAAGTAATAATGATAGAAGATGTGATTAATACTGTATCTCTTTTAAGCCAAAGCATGCTTTTCACCTCAGGACAATTCTGATTTTTACATTCTTAATCTCCTTTGTCCAGAACAGGACCCCATTTTAAGCCATTATTTGAATATAGTCCATAATCTAAAGCCATTTTTCTCCACAGGATGTTTTCACTTTAGTACATATGCTGCAAAAAGGCAAATAACTAAGTCAGTTATAAAGAATCTGTAGCATAATAAATGCCAATTTACAGTAACTGTCAACAGACTTCTACACCGAAGCCTAAAAGTTGCTATAGTACAGGTGAGAACTAACATGATTCTTCCACATGCTCAGATTTCGTTTACTAAATAATACTGTCACAAGATCTGAAAAGAAACCTTAATGGGTCCTTCCAAAGCTGCATAATTTTCCAGATGATTTTCCTCTGGTTGCAGAGCCTGTTCATTCCTTCAATCCTTTTTTAGTCGTTTAGCTTTTGCAATATTTTCTTGACGTTTTTGCTTCTTCTTTTGCTCCTTTTCCCTGGCCTCGATCATCTTGGCCAATTTCCAAGACAGTACAGCACTTGCTAGAAACAATGGAGTTAGGGCCAGAATAACTGTCGTAAGGAAGCCATATGGGTCCTTTGCAGCCCATTCCACAACATACTCAGCCCAAGCCTTTATATCAAACATCTTTGTAGAGGCCTTAGGAAAGCAGGGGGTGGGGGGAGAGACAACAAGAGAAAAGACTATGTGGTTGATCAAATTTTGAAAAAGGTACCCCATACAATCAGTTAACTCACAATTCCATTATCACTCAATAGTTTGGTTGGTTGTTTTTAAAAAGTACTAATTAGTACTATTTTAATAAGGACTAATGTTTCTAGTAAGAAAAAATAATTCACCTAGGACAACCAGAAGAGTGACACTTAAAAGATGTGAAGCTATATAAAAGGAAAAACCATGTGGAATCTGTCATAAGGACTAGGCATTCTCATACGCCTCCTATATTCAAGACAAACTTTATTTAGCAGCAGAGTTTTCAAAGAATTTTGAGTTTTATGTGCTCATTCCAGGAAACAGCTGAATCCCATTATGTCATTTTTTTACATAGCCTTAGTACTATTAAGTGCTAATTAACAAAAGTACAATCATCAAATTTGCTATTTGAAAGCCACAGAATATGTGAAATGCCTGGAGAAAGGGAGGTAATGGATGGCTGTTTCCAGGAATGAAGAGAGGGTAAGGGAACCATAATATCCATTCATATGCAAAGAGTTCTATAAGCAAAAGGTGACATGCTGTTTTATGCCCTCTTTCAGCTTTGAGGACTCCTATTTGAGTACATAATTTAGTAAATGAGAACAACTTTAATAGATGAGACAATTAACCATTACAGGTGCCATGCATTTTGTTTCGTTTTGAGGTGGTAAGGGAGGGCCATCTGGCAAATGAGGATGTTGTGGATTTGAGTGACATTTTCTATTTTGCCCCAGAGGCTTTTCAACCTTCATGTTTGTGTTGATCTCTGTTCAAAGTGGAGAATCAGAATACCTGGGGAGGAATGGGTGTATATAGTCACTTAAAATTTCAGCTGGGATTTAAAAAATCATCTACCTTATGCTTGAGTAGTGATCTCTTAACTTTGTCCTGGGATTATTAGCCAGTCACAATTTCAGATGACCCTTGGTTGGCTGTCTTCTTTAGCTCTACCATACACTTCTGAGAGAATGCTTAAATTCTATATACTGGTTGGGTTGAAAAGAATAGATAAAAGAAAAACGTTAAAAGTCAACTTTAAGGAATAATTCTAATACAATTTAAAATGGAAAATTTCTAAATTCTCTATATGCAACCTATAAATGACATGTAAAATCGCCTGGCACATTAAATACATTTAATATCTATTGCTTTCTAATTTTAAGAAAGAAATAATTACACAATGGTAAATGCCCTGTAAGAAAATCCTAGGTTACTGGAGATCAAATATTTTACTAAATTACTTACTTCAAAAATAAAATTATTTACGAAGTTCACTAACATATAAAATAAGTTAGCTCACTGATATGTTACAGCATATCCATTCCCAGATCCTGAACTTTTTATACTAAAAAAAGTCAGTTATTTGTTTATAGGGTTAAGTATACAAACGCAAAATCAAACACCGCTTTACTCTTAAAAGGTTTTTTTTTTGTCTCCCTATTATAGTTTGTGTTCTTTATAGAAAACCCAGAGAAAAGCAAAACAAAATATATATCACCCACAATCCCATCACCTACATAAAACTACCATGACTGGTTTTAATTATATCCTATCACAACTTCTTCATATTTTCAACTGAAGACACTATTAAAGTGCCTAAGATATCGTTAAATATCCTAGCCTCCCCACCCCATTCGTAGGCTCCCACCCACACAGTCGAGCCTAGGCTCTACGGATATCCATCTGTTTATTCAGCTTCTCCAGCCCAGTAATGAATTAACTAATGCAAGATTCAGAGATGAGCAAAAGAACTTTGCAATAAAGAGTAAAGCGGAAGTGAAGGACCCGGTTATGGCCGAGTTTTAGCCATTAACACAGAGAAAGGAGTTACCGTCCACAGGACACAAACCTCCCATGCACCTCCATTTCGGACCCCAAGAGCACGCGCCTCCCACACTCCAAGGAATATTTTCTTCCTTCCGAGAAGGATCGGCCGGGCTTGATCTCCGGGCCAGACCCACGCGGCGCCTAAAGCTGCAGCTGATGGCACCTCACAGCCATCCGCACTTCCCCTCCTTCCTTGTGTTTTCCTCGCTCACCCTTCCTTCCTCACCGCCCCCGGCCGCCCGCCCCTGGGGCCACGCTCCCCAGACCCTCCACCTCGGCGAGCGCGGGCCCGGCGGAGCTCGCACAACGGGCGGCCCCCGGGAATCAGAGGTCGTCCCCGCCACACCTTGGGCCGTCGGCGCCGTGGCCGCCTCCGCCGGGCACGGGGGGCAAAACTGCGGCTGCGGCCTCCCCTACGTCGCGCCCGAGACTGTGGGTTCGGACCCCCAACTCCCAGCTAACCTCCAGGCCGGAAGCAGGAAGGCGGAAGCCGCGGCTCTCCCGACCCGCCCACAGGCCGGCCCTTGCCTGGATCCGGCCTGAGGAAGTCGAGGGGCCAGTTTCCGGCTGCGCCATTGCTGTGTGGGGCCCGGGACCCGGACTTCGAGCCCGCGGGGAGGGCGGGGCGGCGCCCGGGTTTCCGGGGAGCGGCAGGTGAGGCCACGTGGGGCGAGCGGCGGCGCCCGGCTGGTCGCTGGCTCGGAGCCCGAGTCTCCCGCCTTCTGTCGGGGCGGTGTCCTGCCTGAGGCTCGGGTGGGCTCCGGCCTCCGGGAACCGGTCCGGAAGCACGGAGGGCTCCCTACCTTTGCTCCCGAAGTCAGCCGGGGAACAGCCGCTCCCCTGCAGGAGCCCGGCCGTGGGTGGAGGGCCCCGGTGGGTAAGGTCCGTGACCCTGGGAAACTCCAGCCAGAGAGCGGCGGCAAGAAAGGAGTTGGTTCCCACAAACGGCCCAGAGTCAAGGTGAGGGTGACACTGCGACTCTTGAAGGATTCTAGCGAGTTCCTCGGGTTCACACCCCACTCTTTGACCCTCTCATCTTCGGGCTGGACAATAGTTAACGCCTCACGTCGAGGAGACAAACCAGCAGCTGGACCGTGGTGGGTCCATCGAACCTTGTTACTAAGGGAAAATGCAGCCATGCTGTGTGAAGAGGGGTTTTTAATTTAAGAACTTAACTCTTTCACAAAAACATGATCGATACTCGCCCAGAGTAAACTTGATAAATAATTAAACTGTCTGGGCGTAGATTTCCCACCGAGGTACTTGTTCTTCCAATACACAAATAAAGGGATTCAAAAGTCAACAAGCAGAAAGAGTGAGTTAATATATTGCCTTCTAAACTACAGGAACTGAGAGATTAACTCTGGTTTGGTTGGTGATCAGATTTTGTGGTCTCTTGCACTGAACTGCTCTGTTTGACTACCTCTTCGAATGTTGCAAGATCTCTTCACTGTTGCGTGCCAAATAAAGCAGGTTTTTATTCTTGAAACGCTATAGAATGTTCTCTTTGAGGCGCAAGTTTTGACATGTATACCTAGTTTAGGTATAACAGTAACTATTATTTACCAGGGAACAGGCTTTTGGCAAATAAGCTAATGATCTAAAATACTGTTTGTTGGGCATATGTTAACGTTTGTATGTTGTATTAGCAGCAGTTTTTTTCTTATTCATTCTTGTTTGAAAACTTGGATGATGGTTTCAAAGCTTGTGCTGCTTGGACCTATCCTGTACCTGTAGTAGCCAGAATAAGACTCAGTCATTGGATTGTGTGTGCTGAAAACTTGACTTGCTGATGGTAACTCTCTGTGGGTTTGTAAACTTGCCCAAATAGTAACTCCAGGAGAGGGTCAGAGTTTATCTTAATGTCCTTCACTCCAGAGGCCAATATGCGTATGTTGTTTTATTTATTTTATTTATTTATTTATTTATTTATTTTGCGGTACGCGGGCCTCTCACTGTTGTGGCCTCTCCCGTTGCGGAGCACAGGCTCCGGACGCCTAGGCAATAAGTTAGCTCACTGATATGTTACAGCATATCCATTCCCAGATCCTGAACTTTTTATACTAAAAAAAGTCAGTTATTTGTTTATAGGGTTAAGTATACAAACGCAAAATCAAACACCGCTTTACTCTTAAAAGGTTTTTTTTTTGTCTCCCTATTATAGTTTGTGTTCTTTATAGAAAACCCAGAGAAAAGCAAAACAAAATATATATCACCCACAATCCCATCACCTACATAAAACTACCATGACTGGTTTTAATTATATCCTATCACAACTTCTTCATATTTTCAACTGAAGACACTATTAAAGTGCCTAAGATATCGTTAAATATCCTAGCCTCCCCACCCCATTCGTAGGCTCCCACCCACACAGTCGAGCCTAGGCTCTACGGATATCCATCTGTTTATTCAGCTTCTCCAGCCCAGTAATGAATTAACTAATGCAAGATTCAGAGATGAGCAAAAGAACTTTGCAATAAAGAGTAAAGCGGAAGTGAAGGACCCGGTTATGGCCGAGTTTTAGCCATTAACACAGAGAAAGGAGTTACCGTCCACAGGACACAAACCTCCCATGCACCTCCATTTCGGACCCCAAGAGCACGCGCCTCCCACACTCCAAGGAATATTTTCTTCCTTCCGAGAAGGATCGGCCGGGCTTGATCTCCGGGCCAGACCCACGCGGCGCCTAAAGCTGCAGCTGATGGCACCTCACAGCCATCCGCACTTCCCCTCCTTCCTTGTGTTTTCCTCGCTCACCCTTCCTTCCTCACCGCACCCGGCCGCCCGCCCCTGGGGCCACGCTCCCCAGACCCTCCACCTCGGCGAGCGCGGGCCCGGCGGAGCTCGCACAACGGGCGGCCCCCGGGAATCAGAGGTCGTCCCCGCCACACCTTGGGCCGTCGGCGCCGTGGCCGCCTCCGCCGGGCACGGGGGGCAAAACTGCGGCTGCGGCCTCCCCTACGTCGCGCCCGAGACTGTGGGTTCGGACCCCCAACTCCCAGCTAACCTCCAGGCCGGAAGCAGGAAGGCGGAAGCCGCGGCTCTCCCGACCCGCCCACAGGCCGGCCCTTGCCTGGATCCGGCCTGAGGAAGTCGAGGGGCCAGTTTCCGGCTGCGCCATTGCTGTGTGGGGCCCGGGACCCGGACTTCGAGCCCGCGGGGAGGGCGGGGCGGCGCCCGGGTTTCCGGGGAGCGGCAGGTGAGGCCACGTGGGGCGAGCGGCGGCGCCCGGCTGGTCGCTGGCTCGGAGCCCGAGTCTCCCGCCTTCTGTCGGGGCGGTGTCCTGCCTGAGGCTCGGGTGGGCTCCGGCCTCCGGGAACCGGTCCGGAAGCACGGAGGGCTCCCTACCTTTGCTCCCGAAGTCAGCCGGGGAACAGCCGCTCCCCTGCAGGAGCCCGGCCGTGGGTGGAGGGCCCCGGTGGGTAAGGTCCGTGACCCTGGGAAACTCCAGCCAGAGAGCGGCGGCAAGAAAGGAGTTGGTTCCCACAAACGGCCCAGAGTCAAGGTGAGGGTGACACTGCGACTCTTGAAGGATTCTAGCGAGTTCCTCGGGTTCACACCCCACTCTTTGACCCTCTCATCTTCGGGCTGGACAATAGTTAACGCCTCACGTCGAGGAGACAAACCAGCAGCTGGACCGTGGTGGGTCCATCGAACCTTGTTACTAAGGGAAAATGCAGCCATGCTGTGTGAAGAGGGGTTTTTAATTTAAGAACTTAACTCTTTCACAAAAACATGATCGATACTCGCCCAGAGTAAACTTGATAAATAATTAAACTGTCTGGGCGTAGATTTCCCACCGAGGTACTTGTTCTTCCAATACACAAATAAAGGGATTCAAAAGTCAACAAGCAGAAAGAGTGAGTTAATATATTGCCTTCTAAACTACAGGAACTGAGAGATTAACTCTGGTTTGGTTGGTGATCAGATTTTGTGGTCTCTTGCACTGAACTGCTCTGTTTGACTACCTCTTCGAATGTTGCAAGATCTCTTCACTGTTGCGTGCCAAATAAAGCAGGTTTTTATTCTTGAAACGCTATAGAATGTTCTCTTTGAGGCGCAAGTTTTGACATGTATACCTAGTTTAGGTATAACAGTAACTATTATTTACCAGGGAACAGGCTTTTGGCAAATAAGCTAATGATCTAAAATACTGTTTGTTGGGCATATGTTAACGTTTGTATGTTGTATTAGCAGCAGTTTTTTTCTTATTCATTCTTGTTTGAAAACTTGGATGATGGTTTCAAAGCTTGTGCTGCTTGGACCTATCCTGTACCTGTAGTAGCCAGAATAAGACTCAGTCATTGGATTGTGTGTGCTGAAAACTTGACTTGCTGATGGTAACTCTCTGTGGGTTTGTAAACTTGCCCAAATAGTAACTCCAGGAGAGGGTCAGAGTTTATCTTAATGTCCTTCACTCCAGAGGCCAATATGCGTATGTTGTTTTATTTATTTTATTTATTTATTTATTTATTTATTTTGCGGTACGCGGGCCTCTCACTGTTGTGGCCTCTCCCGTTGCGGAGCACAGGCTCCGGACGCCTAGGCTCAGCGGCCATGGCTCACGGGCCTAGCCGATCCGCGGCATGTGGGATCTTCCCGGACCGGGGCACGAACCCGTGTCTCCTGCATCGGCAGGCGGACTCTCAACCACTGCGCCACCAGGGAAGCCCTGCGTATGTTGTTTTAATCACGGTTAGACAGTTTTCCTCATTACTGCCTCCCCAGTAGCTCACTCTGCTGCATCCCTTGTGAAATGCATAGGAGTCTTGGGCCGGAGTAAAAGGCACAGAAGAAGGAAGCCTCGGTAGGTCTTTGGCTCTAGTGTAAATCAGGCTTTCACTGTCTAACATTACTGATCTAGCTTCCAGTTCCAGGGCAGGCTGAAAGCCCAGGAATAGCATAGCGGTTGCCACAGCTGAGCTGCTACCTGCATTGCCTTAATGAAAGGTGGCATCAGGATTGGTTCAGATGCTGCGGAATACTTTCTAGAGGAGTCTCAGCTTGGGAGTTGAGATTCATAGGCCTTGTCTCTGCTGATCTGATACTCTGATAAGTCACTGAGCCTGTTTCCTCTTGTGTATGTGGAAAGCTATTAGGTTATCTCTGGGGTTCTCTCAGCTTGAAAATTATGTTGATTGGACTGGATTTGGCCATTTTTCTGACTTCGGCTTCATAAGCAGCAGCAGAAAAAGGAATTTAGTGGAAATATCATAGCCAGTTTTAAGGGCTTAGTCTTTATTTGAAAGATCCTTAATTGGCTTTTTAGTCTCTTGCAAATGTCTTTCAGAATATCAACTTAGAATAACAAGGAAATAAGGTCTGCTTGTATTTATTTTTAAGAAATAAAATCTTAACGGTTTGTGTAGCTTTAACCAAAGTAACTAAAGCTTGCACTATTAATTAAGGAGGGTTTGTCTTTGCCTAAGAATAATTCCTTTATAGCATATCACATCACCATCTGCACTAGTGACTCTATTGCAGTTATATTTCGAAAATGGAGCCTTACTCCCCAATGTTCATTGCAGCACTATTTACAATAGCCAGGTCATGGGAGCAACCTAATGACCATGGACAGAAGAATGGATAAAGATGTGGTGCATATATACAATGGAATATTACTTAGCCTTAAAAAGGAACAAAATTGGGTCATTTGTAGTGAGGTGGATGGACCCAGAGTCCGTCATACAGAGTGAAATAAGTCAGAAAGAGAAAAACAAATATTGTATATTAACACATATATGTGGAATCTAGAAAAATGGTACAGATGAACCAGTGTGCAAGGCAGAAATAGACACAGATGTAGAGAACACATGTATGGACACCAAGGGGGGAAAGAGGCGGGGGGGGGGGGTGGTGGGGGGATGAATTGGGAGATTGGGATTGACATATATGCACTAATATGTATAAAATAGATAACTAATAAGAACCTGCTGTATAAAAAAATGAAATAAAATTCAAAAAAAAAAGAAAATGGAGCCTTAAAAATTTCTGAGCTTTTTTCCTCTTAAGAAAGGAAGTCCTAGTCTTTCATTAGTTTGTTTAAAACTCTTTTTTCTCTTGAATGATACAAAGTTACATTTCACCCTGACCCATGTCAAAATTGTGAATGAGTAAAGCCTGAATAAGATTCTATTATAATAATCTAGAGTTAACTTAAGATTTTAAGAGCTTCCTTACCTGCTGAA
>NW_006780143.1:2793019-2794877 GCF_000442215.2 Lipotes vexillifer
ACAATTTGTGCTTATTTCCTGCAGTAACATTTCACATATTTGACTTATTTTGATGGAATTGGTTTCTCCCCTGAGTTTTATTTCTGAGTTTTTCCTACCATTAAAACACAATGCAGGGCTTCCCTCGTGGCATAGTGGTTGAGAGTCTGCCTGCCGGTGCAGGGGACATGGGTTCGTGCCCCGGTCCGGGAAGACCCCACATGCCGCGCAGCAGCTAGGCCCGTGAGCCATGGCCTCTGAGCCTGCGCATCCGGAGCCTGTGCTCCGTGGGAGAGGCCACAACAGTGAGAGGCCCGTGTATCGCAAAAAAAAAAAAGAAAAAAAGAAAAAAAAACCCACAATGCAGATTTCTTAATAGGTACATTTATGTAATTTAAAAAGTAATAGTCGGGTTTTAGTAACATTTGGAAGATCATACTGCAGAATAATAATTTTTAAAGGCTATTTATTGAATACTTACTGTGTAGCAGGTACAAGGCTAGATGCTTTGGTATCACTAATCCTTAGACTAAACAACTCTGTAGCATGGTATTATACCTATTTTACAGATAAGGAACCAGAGACTTAAAAAGTAGGGCAGAATTCTAAACAGATCTGGCCCCAAAAATCCCTGCTTGTTTTTTTTAATGTCAAAGACTAAACGAAAATGCTGATTTCATAAAATGAAAGTAATTTTTTAAATCTGTAACTGTTAATTTTACTAATAATCACAACTAAAGTCTTCCCATACTTCAAAATTGTCTGTTGCCCAGGTGGTGGCAGCATGTCTCAAAGAGTTAGTATGGTGTAGAGGGTTTTCTCCAGCCTTGCCAGTTGATTTGCTTCTTCATCCCACATACACGACCTATATCAATCTCTACTTCTCTTTTGGGCACTTTCACTGCTATTAGACCAACTCATCAGTGATTCACTCAACCTTCCACCCTCCCTTCAGCTTCATCTTCTGAGTGGGTCATACTCTGCCAGTTTGCTTTCAGCCTATTTTGCCTACAAAGAAAGCATCACCAAAGTATTCTGGAAAATTCATTTAGGCCTATCCAGTAACATGAAGACTTTTTTTTTTTCAAATATTGTTATTTTTCACCCATTGTTAAATGTAATTTGGCAAAAGCACATCCTAACTATCCAGTAATGAAGACTTTTTTTTTTTCAAATATTGTTATTTTTCACCCATTGTTAAATGTAATTTGGCAAAAGCACATCCTAAATGAAATAATTGGCTAATATTATGAAATACTTGTCTAAATTAGAGGGCATGCTTCTTAAACTTTATGGGATATACCAGTTAAGGAGGTAATGAAAAGCTTTTAAAATATAGAATTTGTCTTCAAAATAAGAACAAGAAGATTCAGTAGGGAGCAATGAAAGGTCATATAATTCAGAAGGAGATATACATACGTGTGTGTGTGTGTGTGTGTGTATCAGAGTAATTAGTTAAACCTGCCTTAGCCAAAAATTGCTTGGAACATTATCTTTGCAGGGCTGCTACCCTCCTAGAGGTTTCAGATCAGATGATACCTCCTCACAAAAGCCCTCTCTACCCCTATTTTATTTTTCTCACAACACTTCAGTCTGACATCTTGTTTATTGTTTATTTTTTCCCACTAGAATGTAAGCTATATGAGATCAGTTACCACAGTACCTAGAAAGAATATTGTTTTGAATAATTGATTCCAAGTTACAGCATTGCCACTTACAAATAAAACTTAGTGTTTGAATGAATCATGAAATAATCTAAATCCTGGGAACTTGCAAAGCTCGTGTTAAAGTACCAAAATGTTATTGTATGTTTTGAAAGTGATAAGGGTTTCCCCAGTAAGAATAGGTCTAAAGATTAGTAAATAAGATGTTAGGGAAA
>NW_006780143.1:2794939-2797284 GCF_000442215.2 Lipotes vexillifer
GGGAAAGATAAAAATAATTGTGGTTATTTTGTTAATGAAAGAAAACTAGTTGCTTAAGGCTTTCCAAGTATGTAAAAGTATGTTAAAGGAACATAGTGATTCATCATCTTCATTGATAAGATAAAAGGAATTAGTCCTAGACTGTAGGTGCTAAGATTTAAGATAAGAACAAGCTAGACTAGAGATCTAAATAGAGATCTTTGAAAATGGGGTGTGTATATGCAGGCTAGATGCCCTCTCTAGATATTTCCCAGCTTTATGATTCCCAATGCAGATTGCAAAAGAAAGATTACATAGCAGATGCTTCTCTTGTTGATTATTCCTTGCTGCCTATGGCCTTTTCTGCACGTTTAAGAAATATTTCAGTGTGTTTGAGTGATATGTATTGCTGCTTTGGGTAGTTTATAGAAGTCTTTTCACATAATATTAAAAATTGGGTGTTTCTGCTTTTTTGAACACTGAAACTATTTACAATTCTGTATCTCCAGAATGTACTATACATGCATATGCAGCAAAGTAATACCCTGTAATTAGAGGGCACCCTTTTGGAAGGGTAAAGTTTCCAGTAAATTCTTCTGAAGCCTTGGATTGCAGTCCTGTTAAAGTCGTGAGAGACAGTAAGCTTTACTGCTGAATCTAGAAGTTCAAATATTAGGCTTATCCCTAAATGATGTAATAATATTAGCCGTGTCAAGTCACCTTTAATTTCTGTGCTAGTGTCTCGTAGCCATTAAATAGGAGTTGCTATCCAGTTGAGAAAACTAATCCACATGTAAGAATCCTTCAGTGTATATAGCTGATTCACTTTGTTATAAAGCAGAAACTAACACAGCATTGAAAAGCAATTATATTCCAATAAATATGTAAATAAATAAATAAAAAGAATCCTTCAGTGTAAAAACAATGTGTATTGCAAAAGCAGCCCCTAGCACCATCACCTTTGCTGAGTAACATTTTAATTTTATACATTCCACCTTCACCTAAGCAAGCTACTTGAAGTAACCATATCAAACAACCATATTTGCTGTATGATATTGTCAGGTATGTTGTCCTCTGTGTCATACAGTGCCCTTTATATAAAGTCCCATATAAGATATTTTAGAATGTGATTCTAAAAAATGTTTTGGAAGCCACTTTTTCATAGGAAGAATTTTGCCTGTCTTTGATTTGACTGGAAGCTCAAGAGCCAAATTTGAAATTCATGTTTAACATCCATCCTGACTTGCATACTTGCATTTCTTTTTAAATATATTTTTCCTAGGACAGATATTCTGTACCTGTTATTATTGTATATGTTCATGTAGTAAGATTCCTCCAGGCCCTGGTGAAATAAGGCACAGTATACTATGCCTGTAGATCAAGCGTTTGAAACCCAGAACATTACAAAGATGTTTGATATGTAACAAGTAGTTATTTGCTAGTAAAATTCTTCCACTGCTTCTAACTTTTATGTTTATTTTAAAATCTTGTACTATAATCATATCATTCAGAACTAGGGAACATAGGAAATCATTGTGTGGAACTGCATCCCAAAGTCTTAATTCTGAAAGCTATCTTGTGCCTTTAATAGCCCTCAGAGTATAATGTGTATATTTGGAATCTAGATTTAGAAGTGAACAAAAATTTACTGATGCCAGGCTATAAATATAGTTCCCTAAACCATCATTTAGACACATATCGTAGTCCCAAATTCATAAATTGCTTTTGCTGAGTTCACAGTTTATGTTTTTACACTTTAAGTCAGGAAGTGAAACAGTCTGAAATCCAAAGACTCCTTTCTGATTCACATATGTCCCCTTGAAGTGTAATAAATAATAGTGGTGCATATGATGAGTTTCTAGAAGCTTTGAATTTGGAGTTTTTCTTAATTGTTAGAATTGACCTTGATCAACTAATTTTCTGTTCTCTGTAATAAGATAATAATACCTGCCTTCATACAGAAAGTTGGACCAGTGTCCTCCTGAGATTCTTTTCATCTCTAAGTTTCAATATTCTATTGTAGGACTTACTGCAGTTGTAGACTTGTATTATTAATGAGTAAAGGTGTATAAGAATCTGACTTAATCTCTTGTTCTAGGTTCATATTTGATCATGTTGTGTGGACCAAAGAAATCATTTAATATTTTTGTGCCTAGGTTCCTGTGTCCATAAAGTAGAATTAATAATACCTGTTTTTCTCAATATTAACTAGTTAATAAACATGTAGCCACTTTTTTATAAGAGGTTGAATTCTATAGAATTCATTTGTAAATTGATTGTTGGGAGCTTACACAGATTCCCAGGGAATTATGTTATAAATAGTGGTTATTTATGGCTATTTGACACACAGCCTAAGTGGAAAGAGT
>NW_006780143.1:2797454-2816272 GCF_000442215.2 Lipotes vexillifer
TATTTAACACGACGTGAATGCTTTGTCAGCACTTTCTGACCATCTTACCATATATGCAGTCCAGGAATCACTGTTTGTTGCAGTTGTTTTCAAGTCTGCTAAACCTTTTTATACCACAAGAAACTAAAGCTACATATGGGTCTATAAATTATTCATGTGTGTATGCAATGCATATGGAATATATTCATATACAGTAATCTGTGATGTGCCCCTCTCCCCTCCTTACTGTCTGTAGAATGAAGTACAAACTCCTTAGAGGAGTGTAATGATTCCTACCAGTCTGGTCCAACCTGCTGTGTAAATTTTCGACATGATAGAGGACCATTTATTTCAGACCTCTACATCTCTAAGAGATACCGTCTTACTGCAGTGGTTGACATATAGACTGGAACCAAACTACCTGGTTTGAAACCCAGCTCTGCCTCTTGCTAGGATGAAGAGATGGCTATGAGAATGCACCTCACAGACTCCTGCTCTAAGGAGCTTAATTGTCCAAGGGCCCCAGCTGCTGTGCTCAGAAATCCATCACTATTTGTGCTAACTCTTTGCTTCTTTCATAGCTCAGTGACTGAGCGTAGTAGAGATACTAAGGCCTGCTTCTGGGAGACAGAAGACTCCTCTCATGGCCAATGAGGGGTCAGGGACTCCTCCATTGTCTTGCCAAGCCTTCCATAGGCTACACTGCAGTCTAGGACACTTCCACCCAGTCTTCCTCCCCTCTCTCTTTCACTTGGGGTCAGACTTGCATCATGGTGTGACAGTTTACCCAGTCTTGCCCATCTCCTTCCCCATTTTCTCTCACAGATATTTCCTCTAATAAAAATCTTACACATTTAATCCCATCTTGGTCTCTGGGATGGTAAAACTGGGATTCAGAACAGGTTCATTACCTGGCCAGAAGATGCCACCCTGGTGGGTAGATGGGGCACTCACCACCCCTGGCATAAAGTTGCAGATAAATTGTTAAGGTTTCACCAGTGTTGACTTGAGACAATGTCCTAGTGGAGGGGAACTGTGGTCGGTGTGATTATGCAGGTATTTGGAAAATATGGGAGGAATAATACAAAGAAAGAGTTGGCTGATTACTGCTAAGTTGTATTGGAGCACTGCTGAAGGAAAATGAGAAACAGCTGTTAACAAGCAGTTAACAGCTAAGTGTGAGAGCTGTAGAGCCTCTGTGGTAGCTTATAGAGAGGGCCTTATCACCTGGAATTGAAAGACAGGACTTGGTTGAACTGCAAGCTGAAGAGCCAGCTAATTGCTGATGTCACAGAGCTCCAAAGACATTTGAGCATTGAATGTTTTGCCAAGGTGGGTCTGTTAACGTGAAGGTGGGGAAACCTAGGATCCTAAACATTAGATGGGGTCATCCAATGGATGCCCCTGTGACTCCTGGACTCTCAGGGCTTGCAGTGGTAGTAGCCTTTCTCTAGTGAGAACTAGAATATTTGCTGTGCTGGAAGATGCTGAAGAAGCCCCTTGCCCCCAAGGCAGTAGCCCTCCTCCCCAACACTGCCCTCCTCTTTCTTTCCCGGCTATCAAGCCAATAATTAACCAATAACAAATCCAGTCACTGGTAAATGCCAGCATAACCCACCTGGGACATGCTGGACCTGATAAGGAAGGAAAGAGACTATTCTCCTAAAAAATTGCATGGTTTCATTGACATTACTGGCAGGAACCAGGAAAGGACTCCTGGGATTGGATTTTAAAGGCGTTTTTTCAAAGGGGTGAGAATATGGGATTAGATGAATAAGAAATCATTGACTTGGGCTCACTTTCTCATGTATGGGGGATTTAACACCCCAGCAAGAATTCTGCTATAGACTGAATGTGTCTCCCCAAAATTCATATGTTTAAACCTAATCCCCAATGTGATTTGGAGGTAAGAGGCCCCAGAGAGCTAACCTGTCCCTTCTGTCATGTGAAGACTCAGCAAAGAGACAGCTGTTTACGAACCAGGAAATGGGCTCTCACCAGACACCAAATCTGCAAGCACCTCCGTCTTGGACTTCCCGGCCTTCAGAACTGTGAGAAATAAAAGTTTGTTGCTTAAGCCACTCAGTCTGTGGTCTTCTGTTAACAGTAGCACAAACTAAGTCAGACCCTAGTGTTCAGGGGAAGCTTGCTAATGGGATGGCTTTTAGAAAAATACAGCCAGTTCTCAGCATAGTGAAAAATGTCTGAGTAGTACTGGCAGACTATAGAGGAAGGAATAAAGACGCTGAGCAAAGTGGACATGCCAGAACAGAAGACCCATCAGAGGATTATGCTCCATGAATGTGCGCAGAGGATACACCATTCACCCAAGGCCATCAGGAAAACAGTTGTGAGAGAGGCACCAACATCACTAAGAAGTTTGCAGGCCAGGGATGGAGGTAAGAGAAGCAGCCACAGAGCTGGCTCATTAGCATCCATGGGAATAATAGAGCCCTGAAGAAAAAGAGGCCAGGTGGTGTTGCTTAACTGGCAGAAGCTAGAAGGCCACAATTACCATAATGACTGGCAAGGTCATTGCAGCCAAAGGAGCTTGACTCAAAAGGAGTTGTGGAGACGGCTAATAGAGAATAGTCTCCCTAGGGGGAAAATAGATGGGCAGTCCACAAGGGTGCTCATTAACGTCTGTTACTATAAAAAGCAAGAATAGAGGAGCTGGAGGCTGAGGGCAGTAATTGCAATAAAAAGTCATGATCCCTTGCTTAGTTCCCAGACCTAAGACAATTTTCAGATCCAGAACTGAATATATGAACAGGTTCCTAGGAGGAAGAACCCTACCACACCATGGCAAGTACATAAGTGCATGGCAATTCTTCTCAAAGGATTCTATGGCTATCTATTTGAGTGACCATACCCTGGGGAAAGAATAATCGGGTATTTTGAAGACTATTGATCACAGGATCAGCATTGATGTTTATACCCAGAGATGTAAAGCAACATCACGGCTTTACTGTTAGAATGGGAGCCTACCAGACCGGGTGTTCTTGCTAAAGTTAGTCTCACAGTGGGCCCACTGGGTCCATGGACCCACCCAGTAGTCATTTCCCAGTCCCCAAGTGCATAATTGGAATTTATATTTGTGGCAGTGGGAGTAACTGCTGCACTGGGTTCCAGGTCTGTGGAGGTAGGAGTTAGCATAGTGGGGACTGCCAAATGGAGCCCTCTGTAACTTCCCATCTCTCCTTCCAAGATAGTAAGTCAGGCAAAATATTGTATCCTAGGGCAATGGTGAGGATTAGTGCCACTGATCCTTTAAGACCTAAAGGACACAGGGGTGCTAATCCCAATCCTAGTTTTTTGATTTACCAGTCTGGGCCCTAAAGAAACTGGATGGATCCTGGAGAATGACTATATACTATGGATTTAACCAAGTAAAGACCCTGATCACAGTGGACTTTCTGTGCTGGACTCTGGTAGAACAGATTTAATAAGGGCTCAGATACATGGTATATCACTGATTTGGCTATATTTTTTTTCCCATTCCAACTGGAAAAGAGTATCAGAAACAGTTCACATTCATGAAGAACAGTCAGCGAGCGATATTCATTTAGACTGAATTTTGCCTTGGGGCTGTGTTAACTCTCACATCCTGTCATAATATGAAGAAATATGGACCACTTAAATATCCCTCAGAACACTACTTTGGTCCATTTTACTGATAACATCATGCTGATTGGACACATGAGCAAGAGGTGGCTAGTATGCCAAAGACCTTGGTAAGATACACACACTCCAGAGGATGGGAGATAAACACTATGAAGCTTCAGGGACCAGCCACTTCAGTAAAGTTTTTAGAGGTCCAGCAGTCAGAGGAGTATCAGGATATCCCCTCCAAAGTGAAAGACAAATTGCTGCCTCTTACAGCCTTTACCACAAAGAAGGAGGTAGAGCACTTTGTAGGCCTCTTTTGCTTCTGGAATCAACACATGCTACAACTAGGAAAAGTGCTCTGGCTTAGGTACCGAGTGACATGGAAGGCTGCCAGCTTTAAATAAGACCCAGAACAGAAAAGGGCTCTGTGACAATTCCAGGCTTCAGTGCAAGCAGCCCTGACTTAACAGTTGGACCATATGATCCAGCAGATCCTAGTGGTGTCAGTGATGGGAAAAGATGTGGTGTGGAATTTATGGCAAGTCTAGTGGAAGAATCATGACACAGACCTTTGGGATTCTGAAGCACTGTCATGCCATCTGCAGCAGATAATTGTATGCCCATTGAGAAACAGCTCCTGGCATATCACTGCCCTGAAGAGACTGAACACTTGACCACAGGACACAAACCTGTCCATCCCCCCAGTCCCTATCCAACTGAGTGACAGATTTTCTAACTCCATCATTCCATCTATATTTATTTGTTGACATTCTGATAAAAGGAAATGTTTCCCTTCTCCTTCACTCATTTATAACAGATGGATTCATGGATTCTTAGTTAACATTAAAATCCATTACCATCATTATTTATTTTGATGTTCTCATTGTCCTAGATTTGATCAATGGGAGTGCCAGGATGTGTCCTCTGTGTGTCAGGAGCCCCAGATGTGTCATGTCCTCATCATTTAAGCCCTTTCTTACTTTTTGGTACAACCAGATGTTCTCAGCTCATCTTTTACTTTCCCTGCCCCAGCCCTGGAATCAATCATTTCTTCAAGGAGCTCTGCTTTCTTTTCATGGAGAATGCTATCCAGGAACCATGAGCTGAGTGCTAGGTTTGCTCATTGCTCCTCGTGTGTCATTGTTTGTAGTTCCTCTCAACAGACAAATATGCATACAAATATCTATATCTCTGTACCTATTAAAAGCTACCAGGTTATACTGATACCATCAATTCCAGTCTATCACTACTTTTTAGTCTTCTGTTTTTTCATATTTGTAACTCCATCAACAGAAAGAAACCTGGCTACCGTTATCCTCAGTATATTTACTCATTTGCTCAAGGTTAGAATGCGTGAGGTAGTTTTAGAATTGCGAACTCATACTACTGTGGGGGGAAAAAAAACTTACTAAATTTTTAGATGACCCGTCTGTTTTCAACCAGCCTTTCAGGTTGGCAGCTAAAAAGCCATCTTGTAAGTAAGATTAATCAATTCAAACTTAAGCCCCAAATGAGTATGTCTAGGCCATGAGCACTGAATGGCTCAGGGAATGAGTGGTTTAAGGGCTTCAACAGTCCAGGTCACTAGCGTTAATCCTCATGGCTGCTGTAACTCACAGTGGTTGAAACAGAATTGTTTATGTTGGGTAATAGTAGCTGATCATGGCTTTATCTTCCATGTCTTAGTATAATCAAGTCATGAAAAATTGCTGCTTCAGCTAAAGGAAAGGGTGGATTTCCCCTCAGTGGTGCTATTTTATCTTTTGAAAAGCAAGCTATGTAGATTGTTCATAAGTCATTTCTGCCCATGTATAAAGTACTTAAAACACAATTTCTCAGTTACATCTTTTATAACCTTGCATTATGATCATACCCTTTTAAAAATCACATCAGGTTTTATGGGCTACTAATATTTTTGAACAAATATTTAGGAAATGATTCAAGGAGAAAGGTGCTATCAAAGGGAGTACTCTTAATCTGGAAGGCTAGCACTTTCTCTCTGCACCAAAAACCAATTGATTTTTGGGAGATGGCATTTTGTAGTTGGAATATAAATTAAACTTTAGGATTTCGTGTAAATGTGCTGTTCACATCAGGTTCAAGGATGCAAGTCATTTGTGCCTTAACACAGATATTTTTGCTTTTATTACCTTGTATTGTTTTACTAAATATTGTTAAGCCATTTCAACTTGCCATCTTAGCATTAAATGGTGAGTAGTCCGAAGACAGCTGAAGTCTTTCATATTGATGGGATCTTTAAGGAAGGCTTAAATTTTGGTTATTAAGATCAGTATTCAGTATTGTCCAATACATTGGCTTTTCCCTCTAAAATATTAAATAAAATTAAAATTGATTACTCTGATCAGCGTAAAGCCTGTGCATTAACTTGCCTTTTTTGCTTGGTATTTTACCTTTAGATTTATGTTGCCTGCCCTTCACTAAAAACAAAATTTATGTTAAATACTTAAAGTGGCCTATTTTCTGTGAATTTGTATGACTGGGAAGATGTTCGGGAAAAGAAAGGAGCACTATCTTTGAAAAACACATTGACATACTTCATAAGGCTATGTGAAGGCTGGAGTTATGCAAACTGACCTCCCTTGATATTGTCTTGTATAAATGGCCTTAAATTAATATAGCTATGGTTAGATAATAAAACAAAAAATATAAATTTATTATTAGAAAGTATACCTGTCAGTTTACTTCTGGTTCATCTCTGTCAAAGCAGGTTGGATCAGTTTTACAAGGAAACCAATGATGTGCATACTCCTAAAGTTAAGGCAGTCTGGTTGGGATTCCTTTAAGGTAGGTTAATTTTTAAGCCAAGTATCATTAAATGTCTGTGGTAGGCAGCTTCTGAGATGGCTCCCAATGATCCCTACTTCCTGGCATCCATGCCCTTGTTGTTATTCTCTCCCGTTGAGTTTGGGGTAGACCAAATAACATATTTTTGATGAATAGAATACAGCAACAGGATGGGGTGTCACTTCCAGGATTAGGTTACAGGAAGATTCTGGCTTCCATCTAGCTCACCCTCTCCTGGCTCTCTCACTTGCTCACTTTAATGGAAACAGAATCCCAAGCTGTGAGCTGCCCTATGGAGAGGCAGGGGAACTGAGGAGGGCTTCTGGCCACCAGACAATGAGGAACCGAATCCCGCCATAACCACACATGTGGACTTGGACTGAAGTTCTCCTTCACTGTCAAGCCTTGAGATGATGGCAGCTCCAGCTGACACCACACATGCAGTCTCCTGAGAAACCCTGAGCCCTGCTGTGCCCCTATTCCTGACCAAGAGAAGCTGTGAGATAATCAGTTTTGGTTATTCTAAGCTGCTAAATATGGGAGTAATTTTTTACTCAGCCATAGATAATTAATACAGTGTCCTTTTAAAAAATAAAAACTCACAGGAGATCCTCAAACTTCATGTTTTCTTGGTGCAGTTTTAACTAGCATTTCATGAGAAATAATTTAGCACAGTGGTTTTCAGTGACTAACAGCATCAGAATCAATAGGGAAGTTTAAAAAAAAAATTCAGGTGCCTAGGTTTGCCCTCAAAAATTCAATTTGAATTGGTCTGGGGTAGGATCCAAGCCTCAGTCTTTTAAAAAATTCCCCAGGCAATTCCAGTGAGTAGTTGAAGAATCACTGATTTAGTCTAAATCAACGTTTTAAGCCCTTCTGAGTGCCAGGTGTAGGCGATATAACATTGAACAGGATAAGGAGCTCACCCTTCATGCCTGGGTCAGGGGAGAAGACCAACATGTAAACAAACAGTGACAACACTGTGGCAGACCCTCTAGTAGAGTTATGTACAAGGTGTATAAGAAGCACAGAAAAGGAGACACCTAACTCAGTCTGATAAAGTCAGAAAGGGCTTGACAGAAAAAACTGGTCAGCAAGAACATGGCAGGAGGGAATATTACAGGCAAAAGAGAAACAAGAGTAAAGCCACAAAGTTGTCAAAGAATATGTGGAGAGATGGTATGTTCATATTTGAGTAACATGAACTCCAGAAAAAACTTCAGAAGGGTAGGCAGGAGTGTTGACAGAACATAAAATTAGGGTACAGAAACCAGTGAGGATGAGGACGTGACCTCTGGTGGTGGTGTAAGGGATGGAGGGGAGGCTTAATTTAATATTCAGAATACATAATGGATGGGACTTGGAGGTAGGCACTGAAATACAGAAAGAGGAGCCCGTGATGACTCCCAGGTTCTGGCTTGGCCATTGTGTGGGTGGTAGACTGTAACTTTGGCAGCAAATATGGGGGAAGCAAAAGCAGAAGACAGGGAAATGAAGAGCTCAGTTTCAAGACCTAAGTTTAAAGACTCAGAAGAAACAACTGGTTGCAGTTGGCACTGGAAATGAACACCAAATTGCCATGTCACTTGCCAAAAGAACACAACTTTGTGGATGATTTTGTGTATTTGGAAATAATCGAGAACACAGCTTCTGTTTCGTCTCTGTGTGCTTTGGTGATTTGCAGTCAGCTTTCAGTAAGACTGGGAAGATCTTGAGAATTAGCTGTATTGGCTTTTAGAAAGCATTGTATTTCACTAAGCCAAACAAACCTTTAAAATTGAACAATATAGGCTGCTTTTTACTGTTGATTTTTGTCCATTTGTCTACAGTTCACTCATACCACAGGCTTCTCCTTGGGAGCCTTTACCCCACTTCTCACTTACGGGAGTAATGCCTTGGTTTGCCCAACTATTAGTAGAATTCTGAACTGACATAAGATTACATTGTGTCATGAGGTGGGGAGGTTCTGATGTTGACATCCACATAGCTTCATTATGATCTGGTCGTTGTTTTAATTTCAAAGGAGCAATACCTTCAGCTCAGTACTTCAGTCTATTTAAAGCATGTTAACCCCATGTATCAGAGTGAAATTACATGTTCTTACTATGAATCTCTGACACTGTAACGTGCTTTCCAGTGTCAATCTACTCACCTGTTGTGGGTGCTTTTTTCTTAAGGAGCAAAGATATCTAGTATCCCCATTAATCACTATTGATAAACTGACATTTTTAACTTTTAAAACTATTTTCTTTCCCCTCTAGTCTGGACATATGCCCCCACAGGAGGCAGAGAAGCCACAGGGAAATAAAACTGAATCTTACTGTGAAAGGAAGAGATTGCACACTTGTTGTCAAGCCTGCCTTGAGGCTGGTTTAAAAAAATGCTGATGTCCGCATGGCATGTATCTCTAAGTAATTCAAACCTGTAATTCAACTTGGCTGCCTCTAAGTCATTTTGATTCCTGCCAACAAGAACATTAATGAACTTGGTATCTCTACAGATTTATTCATGTGTAAGACCCAGTTCCTTATTCCTCATTCCAGCAGCTGCCTCTGCTCCATCTGATAAAGTGGAAAGTTGGAATAGGTCACACAAATCCAGATCATTACTTAAGCACAGATTATTGTAGGCAGTGTCCTCTAAGTCTTCTGTCTGGTTTTAGGATAGAAAGCAATAAAGTTTCTAGGACTTGGATTTGAAAAAAAATCCATACATACAGTAGTAATTCTTGTCATGAAGAAACATCTTATGAAATTCAGCTTATTCATGCCTTTATTATTCCTAGTTTAATTCTCCTTTTGACAATGATAAATAATTCAATTGTATTGTACAGGGTACAGTTGTGGGAGTATTCCAGAACACATAGTACTTCCATGGATTTCCCAAAATGACATGAGACATATAGGAAGTATGAGAAAATGGACATGAATCTAATTTGTCAAAAAAATTTTAAGATTAAAAACATAAAAGAATACATACCAGTTGTTCCCAAATTTGGCCACACATTAGAATCACCTACATCTCTTTAAAATTCTAAACCCCAGGCCACATGCAGACCAATTAAATCACTTTCTGGATGTGGGACACAGGCATCAAGAGTGTTTTCACTCCCCAGGTGATTCCGATGAACAGACAAGCATGGGGACCACTGATCTCGACAACTCTGTTACCTCATGACTTCAAGAAAACCCAACTGCAGCTTCTCCTAGACTACCTGCTCTGCCCTCGGTGGGAGGTTCTCTGCTCTGCAGCTTCTCCATCAACTTTGTCAGCTTTGAGCTTAAGCAAGGCCACTGCATGAGAGGTAATTCAATCACTGAAAGGCAACAATTAACAAAGACCATAGGTGGATATAAAATAATCAATTCCAAGTTTTTTTAAATTATTGATATTTGCTGAAATTTTTCCTGATAGTCAAAGTTTTGTGTCTCAGATTTTCCTATTCCATTTTCATACACTGATAGCTTCTTATGCAGTTAGTTTTATGAAACTCTGGTCCACTAGGGTGACTTTTTTTCATGCTTTGGGTGATTGTTTTAGAATTCCGTCTTTGAATTAGTAATCTTTAAAATATCTAACTCAGAGGGGGCTATGCATTGAATGAGAATTGTTCGTTTGCCTTGTTTAACACAGTTTGACACAAAGATAAGTATTTAAAATTTTATTTTCTATGTCCGCATAGCACATTACTAAGCAATCACTGGCTGTCAAAAAAGTGAAGGAAGCTTGATTTTACCTTTTTTTTAATTGAAATATAGTTGATTTACAATATTGTGTTAATTTCTGCCATACAGCAAAGTGATTCAGCTATACATACACACACACACACACACACACACACACATTATTTATTTTTAGCTTGATTTTAAATATAACAACAGCTGTTTACTCATAGATGGTGAATTTACATGGTTGACACCCTTTATCAGAACTCAGAACTCCAGCATTTGTACAAATAACCATGCTGGCCTATAAATTTTTTTAAATTAATTAATTTATTTTTTGACTGCGTTGGATCTTTGTTGCTGCATGCGGCCTTTCTCTAGTTGCAGCGAACGAGGGCTACTCTTCATTGTGCACCGGCTTCTCATTGCGGTGGCTTCTCTTGTTGCGGAGCACAGGCTCTAGGTGCGCAGGCTTCAGTAGTTGTGGCACATTGACTCAGTAGTTGTGGCTCACGGGCTCTAGAGCACAGGCTCAGTAGTTGTGATGCACGGGCTTAGTTGCTCCAAGGCATGTGGGATCTTCCCGGACCAGGGCTCAAACCCGTGTCCCCTGCATTGACAGGTGGATTCTCAACCACTGCACCACCAGGGAAGTCCCTGGCTATAAAATTTTAAAGCTAATATTATAACCTGATAAAATGATGGTTTTGCTATATGCTTATATGTATCTTGAGAAAGATTAATTAAAGGAAATAAAATAGCAGTTGAAGCTGCTGGATGGTTGAAATTATCTGAATAAGTGTGATCTTGACTTTAATGAATTAACAAGTAAGCTTCTTGCTGTATTTAATTAATTTTAAACCACATTTGATTTAGAAACCGTTTACACTTAATTTATGGTCTAGTGTTCAATTAAAATAATCTATACTATTATGTGCAGGCTCTAGATCCTATTCTTGCATCAGTTATGTCACTCTTTGGTCACTGACTGCCACTGAGGAGTAGAAAAAGGAGGCATAAGGCTGTATTCTTCTAATTTCTCATAATATTTTTCAGGTGGAACCTTTAGGGAAAACGTTTGCGTAGAAAATTCATGGTTTTTTACTCAGATTTTATTCTGTAAGGAATCGTTTGGGAGGGATGATAGAAACAAATGAGAATGCATGTTTGTCTAATTAAAAACAAAAGCCTGGGATGTTGCAGTTGTTTCCTAAGATCACTTTTTTCATATGAAGATTTTGGATAAGTCATTATTAAGGAAACTAAGGACAGCCTGTGGTATGTTGAAAGCACACCAGCCATGGACTCAGAAGGCCTGGGTTTGAATTCCAGTTGCTTACAAATGTAAGGAGGATTATTTTTATCCCTCCTCTGTTGAAATGCTTTTTTAATATATGAAGTTTAAATATGGTCCCAGAACACATTTGTTTCTGCTCCATAAAAATAGTCATATACTGTATGTCAATCTTTTTAAAATTATTTATTTATTTGGCTGCGTCGGGTCTTAGTTGTAGTATAGGGACTTCTCTCTAGTCGTGGTGCGTGGGCTCCAGAGCATTCAGGCTTAGTTGCCCCATGGCACATGGGATCTTAGTCCTGTGACCAGGGATCAAACCTGCGTCCCCTGCATTGGAAGGCGGATTCTTCAACCATTGGACCACCAGGGAAGTCCCTGTATGTCAATTTTTTTTTTTTTTTTCTGTACGCGGGCCTCTCACTGTTGTGGCCTCTTCCGTTGCGGAGCACAGGCTCCGGACGCGCAGGCTCAGCGGCCATGGCTCACGGGCGCAGCCGCTCCGCAGCATGTGGGATCTTCCCAGACTAGGGCACGAACCCGTGTCCCCTGTATCGGCAGGCGGACTCTCAACCACTGTGCCACCAGGGAAGCCCCTTGTATGTCAATTTTTAAATTTCATTATAAGTGAGGGAAACCATGGTATATATAAGACAAATGGTAACTACTTCCAACATAATGAGATTTGATTTTGAAATATCTTAGAATTTGTATTTGAATGTGAGAGAGATTTTGGGAAACTCTAATTCAGTGTGACCCCATTCATAACAGTGATATTGGGGAACAGGTTTACCAGTTATGGTCTGTACCTCTTAAATCATGTTCTTATTGTATATAGTTCTATTTGGGGAAATATCCTTTGACATATAGTATTTTGAGCCAGTTAATGATCTACAATGTAGACATACTTAGGTAGAGTAATTCAACTTCATTATAAGGTTTTTCTGTAGCTCTTTTTCCTTTCTTCCTTGCAGAATGCATTCCTAGTCTCCTTATTTAAAAAAAAACAGCAGTAAGAGGAAGTTGTAACTCAGGGTAAAATAAAGCACCAGCCTAAAAAGATTGCTTATCTTTGCCAGACTAAAGAGAGGCAAATAATTATTTTGCCTTTAAGGCCTTAATTCTGGTTGTTAGATTAAATAGAGTGTTGGCTACATGTGACTTGAGTAGAATTGGTTATTTTACCAAACTTTGGATCAAGGTTTGCTTGAAGTAAGCTGTGCTGTGGATAAACCTTTGGAAGATCAAGAGTGAACTGTATTACCCTCTACATTGTTTCCACCAGGATATTATGTGGGAGTATTGATTTTGAAAAGTGAAATTTAACTTATAAGAGCGCAGATCATATTCAGGTATTCTTAAATGTAAAATTGATTTTGACCTACCCAGGAGCTATACAATAATAATGATCACAGAGGGGAGAACAAAGTTGCTGTATTTTTCTGTGCTCCTTTTAGAAAGTGTATCCTGGAGCACAGAGGTGGGCAGATGGTCAACCCAGTTTCTTTCTTGTGTGACATGTTAGAGTTTGATATTGTCAGTCTTTTAACCAAGATTTGTATTAGGATCATTGCTGAAAGAGGCTTTGAGGATGTCGTATCACCAGTATTCAGGTATTGTTATAGGTTTCATCCAGGGCAGATGAAAAGGTAACACAATTACCTAGTGCCCAGTTAATTCAGGAGCATGGAGAAAAATAGGTTGATGAAGGCTTGAGTCAGATAACTCATATCATAGGTGGACACGGCTGGGTTAGCTCAGGGTTTTTGTTGCGTGTGTTTTTTTTTTTCTTCAAAGAAGCAGACTTTTTCTAAGATTAGAATCAACATTGCTGGCAGAAGCAGGAAACTTAGGGGCAGGCCATTAGGTGTAAGATCAAAGTACAGCTTCTTCTGTGTCTAAGCTGTAAGGACAGGAAGATGCCCATTTTTCTCAAGAGCTGCTTCAGCATAGTTATATCAGTAAGTTATATCAATAGACAAAGGAGAAACTAGGAATATATACCTGCAATTCCACCATCAGCCAAAAAGCCACATAAGTCTTTCAGACTCTCAAATAACATTCATGACAAGGAATGGTATATTTTGGTGTACTTTTAAGCCCTTATCACTTTCATTTTTTAAGTGTGTTTGCGCTCTTTTGTGCTCAGCAGAAGCCGGAGCGAGGGGGATGACAAGAGAAGTCTAATACAGAGTCACTCTTCTTTTTTTCTCTTGAAACCAGTAGAGTTTAGTGTATGTATTATATGCACACATGTAGGTATATATGTATGTATTTAATATTTAGCATAGTAAGCTGTGGGGTTTTTAGATGTGTTTTATTGTGAAGTATAATATACTCATAAAAAAGTGATAATGTGACATGTACAGTTTACGAATTGTTCTAAGAGTAAACACCCCTTGTAACTGCCACCTATGGTGAAAAAGAAGGAGGGGGAGGAGGAGAATTAGAAGAATTAGAATTTCTTCCCAATCAGAACCTTCTCCCCACACTCTTCGCTGAATAAGCTCTAGTTTCACTTCTTACGTGATCATTTCCTTGCTTTTTTTATAGTCTTACCACTTTGGTATGCACCCATGTGCACCAGATACATCCATATAGTTTAGTGTTGTGTGTTGGGGAACTTTATGTAAATGAAATCATACTTGATGTATTCTGTAGTCTTGCTTCTTCCATTTGTCATCCACGTTGTTGAATGTAACAGCAGTTTGTTGATTTTCATTGTTTTGCAGTATTCTGTTGTAAACGTGTACCACAATTCATTTATCCATTCTTCCTTGTTGGACATCTGGGTTGATTATAGTTTGTCCCTACTTCAGATAGTGTTGCCGTGAGTATTCTTATGCTATCTCTTGGGGCACAGGGCATACATTTCTATTGGACGTAGACCTAATCAATACAAATAAAAATGTGACAGTGGGCAATGAAACTATCTTCTTCTAAACAAAGATGTAGTGAGCCAGTAATCTAATGAAGGAGAACAACCATTCTTTTGGTTATTCTAAGGTGGTAGGTGCTGTCTGGACACAAAGATGGCCATTTCCATCCAGGTGAATAATAAAATAGAGTATCCAGGATTGTACCTTTGCTTAAGATTCATGTTTGCAAGTATGTCTCATCAGGAAAATAGAATGTTTTAGTTTTTAAACTATCTCTGGTATTATTTCTAGAATTCTAAAATTAATAGAATGAAATGTCCTTAGAGGGCAGAGAATATATCTCACATTTCTCTTAAGTTCTTCACAGACCATGGCAATGCTAGAAAGATGTTAAGGCCCCACTAATTATGCATTGCCTCAATAAATATACTGTGGAGTAAAATTATTTGTACAGATGGTTATAATATCCAAGGGGCAGGCCCATAAAAGGGGAGAAGGGTGGATTAGTTTAACTTAAGACTTTCTCTGTTTTGAAAGCCTCTTTCCAGAAAAATAAACAATAATAGTGTGGATAAGTCAATCTTTTTTCTCCAGAATTTTTCTTACCAAATTTGTACATGTCCTAAGTGCAGGTAATATAAGTGTATTTCTGAAGCCTTTTAAAATTATAATTTGATCCTTTTGTTTGCTTTTTGAAATGGAAGACAAAATAGACAGTACACTAAGTTTATCACTTCTGATAGACCTGTGCTTCAAAGCATATATATTTTAGGCCTTAGCTGATTTTGCAAGCTAAGTCTAGATCACAGTAAATTGATTTCAGTATCTTCCTGTTTTTTATGGGCTTCATTCTAAAGCTTCAGTCAAAGAATCAAAATGTTTGTCACACTATTCTGGATTAGCTGAAGTCTTGTTCCTGTTTATATGAAATGACCATTTGGCCTAATGCAGTCAATATGAACACTTTACAACTCATCCAAGAACATTTCAAGTATTGAGAAAAAGGCACTTTAACTGAAAAATTAGGGACTTCCCTGGTGGTGCAGTGGTTAAGACTCTGCACTTCCATTGCACGGGGTGTGGGTCAGATCCCTGGTTGGGGAACTAGGATCCCGCATGCTGTGTGGCGTGGCCAAAAAGGAAAAAAAATAAACAAATAAAAGTACTTAATTGAAAAATTACTTATCCAGTATCAGGCTGGGAGAGAACATTGCTTCTTGTGAATTCAGCATACTACCCACACCACGATTCATTTTGCTCTTTTGTTATAACAAAAGTGTTTGGATTCTTTTTTTCAATGAAAAGATTCTTATGGTGTATCTACCTTGGGGATTGTAACTTTCAAAATGTGCTCTTAAATATATTACTACCTTAACATATGGGCACCTAATTTATGACAAAGGAGTCAAGAACATACAATGGAGAAAAGACAGCCTCTTCAATAAGTGGTGCTGGGAAAACTGGACAGCTACATGGAAAAGAATGAAATTATAACAGCACCTAACACCATACACAGAAGTAAACTCCAAATGGATTAAAGACGTAAATGTAAGACCAGACACTATAAAACTCTTAGAGGAAAACATAGGAAGAACACTCTTTGACATAAACCACAGCAAGATCTTTTTTGACCCACCTCCCAGAGTAACGGAAATAAAAACAAAAATAAACAAATGAGACTTAATTAAACTTAAAAGCTTTTGCACAGCAAAGGAAACCATAAACAAGACAAAAAGGCAACCCACAGAATGGGAGAAAATATTTGCAAATGAAACAACAGACAAAGGATTAATCTCCAAAATGTACAAACAGCTCATGGAGCTCAATATCAAAAAACCAAACAATCCAGTTAAAAAATGGGCAGAAGACCTGAACAGACATTTCACCAAGGAAGACATACAGAAGGCGAAGAGGCACATGGAAAGATGCTCAACATCACTAATTATTAGAGAAATGCAAATCATAACTGGTATGAGGTATCACCTCATACCAGTTAGAATGGGCATCGTCAAAAAATCTACAAACAACAAATACTGGAGAGGGTGTGGAGAAAAGGAAACTCTCTTGTGCTGTTGGTGGGAATGTAAATTGATACAGCCACTATGGAGAACAGTATGGAGGTTCCTTAAAAACCTAAAAATAGAAGTACCATATGACCCAGCAATCCCACTACTGGGCATATACCCTGAGAAAACCACAATTCAAAAAGAGTCATGTGCCACAATGTTCATTGCAGCACTGTTTACAATAGCCAGGACATGGAAGCAAGCTAAGTGTCCATCAACAGATGAGCAGTTAAAGAAGATGTGGCACATATATACAATGGAATATTACTCAGCCATAAAAAGAAACGAAATTGAGTTATTTGTAGTGAGGTGGATGGAACTAGAGTCTGTCATACAGAGTGAAGTAAGTCAGAAAGAGAAAAACAAATACTGTATGCTAACATGTATATATGGAATCTAAATTTTAAAAAAAAAATGGTACTGATGAACCTAGTTGCTGGGCAGGAGTAAAGAGGTAGACATAGAAAATGGACTTAAGGACATGGGGTGGGAGGGCAAAGCTGGAGCGAAGTGAGAGTAGCATCAACATATATACACTACCGAATGTAAAGTGGTTGGCTGGTGGGAAGCAGCCGCATAGCACAGGGAGATCGGCTCAGTGCTTTGCAATGACCTAGAGGGGTGGGATAGGGAGGGTGGGAGGGAGGCTCAAGAGGGAGGGGATATGGGGACATGTGCATGCATGTGGCTGATTCACTTTGTTGTGCAACAGAAACTAATACAGTTTTGTGAAGCAGTTATACTCCAATAAAGATCTATTAAGAAAATTATATATATTACTACCTTATTTAAACTATTTGGTTCCAAGATGTGTAGTGCTCTGCACAAAGCATAAGTCACAAATCCCCTGAACACACAAAAGGAAAATGCTCAGCTGGGTTTCCCTTTTTATTTTGTTTTTCTGTGGTGGGTTTATGACTTGATACCCAGCTTCTTTATAGATTCACCTCTCACAGGACACAATTCCCTTTAATGTGTTTTCTATGCTTACAGAAAGAAACACTGTGTTAGTATCTTAGTCTGTTCAGGCTACTATAACAAAATACCACAAACCGTGTGGCTTATAAACAGCAGAAATTTATTTTTTACAGTTCTGGAGGTTGGAAAGTCCAAGATCAAGTTGATATCGGGTGAGAGCCCACTTCCTGGTTCATAGCTTTCTTTTTGCTATAACTTCACATGGAAAGGTGGGTCTCATTTATAAGGGTACTAATTCCATTCATGAGACTCCACCCTTATGACCTAATCACCTCGCAAAGGCCCCACCTCCTAATGCCATGACCTTAGGAGTTAGGATTTCAAAATATGAATTTTGGGGGAACACTAACATTCAGACCATAGCAGTTAGCAAACATGAGGATAAATTTCATTTTTACAGCGTGGCTTTCTTTTGGTATATGGAGAGAAGCCCTTTTTAATAAATTTATTTATTTTTGGCTGCATTGGGTCTCTGTTGCTGCACGCCGCGGCAAGCGGGGGCTACCCTTTGTTGCAGTGCCCGGGCTTCTCATTGCAGTGGCTTCTCTTGTTGTGGAGCACGGGCTCTAGGCGCGTGGGCTTTAGTAGTTGTGGCTCGCGGGCTCTAGAGCACAGGCTCAGGAGTTGTGGCTCCTGGGCTTAGTTGCTCTGTGGCATGTGGCATCTTCCCGGACCAGGGCTCAAACCCATGTCCCCTGCCTTGGCAGGCAGATTCTTAACCACTGCGCCAGCAGGGAAGCCCTATTCTGTTCTTGAGGATATGCAGAAGTGGGACTCCACAGCCATTCTAGTTACAGACTGCTAGCATAAATTCTAACTTTAATGATCTCTTACTTAAATACATTACACTATAATCTAACTTAGTGTTCCCTGAACTCTGTTCCTTAAAACACTAGCATCATTTGAAATATAAGGCTCTTCCTGTACCGTCTAGATGCCCATTAACATATTAAAAGTTCTAACTCCAGGGAAAAAATTGTACCCAAGGTTTTTTACTTTCATGTGAATTTTAACCATTGCTGTCCTATCAGGGTGAATTATTCTATATTTGCTACTAAAAGCATTTTATTTTGACCCACCTGTTTATTATTGCTTATATATTATATAATATCTATAGGAGTTCAGAAAACAGCATGGTTAGAGCAGCCTGGGACACCTTCATGGAAGTGTAGATGTGCTTGACCCTGACCTGCCGCCAGTATAGCTTTCTGTAAGCATCAGTTTTGCGGCTCTCCTCTGCTCATGTACCTTCCTACACGTGCCAACTCTATACCACCACTGTGGAAATTGGCATTTTTTCTTATTTACTTTTCCAATTCTTTGCTCTTAATATCTTTTAAGTTCATAAAAGAATCTAAAATGTTTACCCCAGATTAATAAAAGCAATAAGTTGTCAAAAAATATTTAAAAGCCACAGATGACATCAGTCAAAAAGATACTTTCACTTGACTGGTAGAAGCACTTTAAAAGGGCTTCTTGGGGGCTTCCCTGGTGGCGCAGTGGTTGAGAGTCCGCCTGCCGATGCAGGGGGAAAGGGGTCGCG
>NW_006780143.1:2816426-2818800 GCF_000442215.2 Lipotes vexillifer
AAAAGGGCTTCTTGGGAACTTCACCACAACTACTGAAGCCCGCGTGCCTAGAGCCTGTGCTCTGCAACAGGAGAAGCCACCGCAATGAGAAGCCTGCTCACTGCAATGAAGAGTAGCCCCCGCTCACTGCACCTAGAGAAAGCCCGCGTGCAGCAACGAAGACCCAACGCAGCCAAAATATAATTAATTAATTAATTTTTAAGAGAACAGAACTGATAGTTGTCTATATGTTACTCCCTCTAAATCTGTGGTTCTCAACAGAGGCTTCCCTTGACAGGATGGTAGCCAAATATCAGTTGGATTTTGTCAAATGTCTTTTCTGCATCTCTTGAGATGACTGTGTTTTTCTTTTCCAGTTTGTTAACATGATGAATTACATTGATTAATTTTCTATTGTTAAGGCAACCCTGCATTCCTGGGATAAATCCCACTGGGTTATGATGTACTATCCTTTTACTATATTGTTAGATTTGATTTGGTAAAATTTTATTTAGAATTTTTGCATCTGTATTCATGAGGGATATCAGTTTGTAATTTTCTCTTATTGTAATATCTTTGATCTTTGGTTTCATTGTAATGCTAGCCTCATAGAATGAGTTGGGAAGTATTTCTTCCTTTTCTATTTTTTGGGAGAGTTTGAATAGAATTGTTACTATTTTATCATTAGATGTTTGGGAGAATTTACCCTGAAGCCATCTGTACTTGGAATTTTCTTTGTGGGAAGGTTATAAACTACTATTTCTATAACAGATATGCAGTTCATACCAATACCCTCAATCCAACACCACAAAGTTGAATTTAGTTTTCATCTTTTCCATATATGTAACTCCCTTTTCTGACAGTGAGAAATCTGTCTCCCATTATATTTAATACATTTACTTCTTTAACTCCCCTGTGTATAACCAATCTCCCTTTGCTACTGCTGCTCCCTTCCCCAAACAGATGCCCTCTTCATCCCACTTGGGCTGACACCCTGCCCGGGGCTGCAGCTACTACCTCCTCCCCCAGCCCCTACCTCACCTGGAAGCCCCCCTCACCCCACCTGAACCCCAAGACCCCACACTGGGGCTGTTCTGCTGCTCAGAAGCCCTCCTCACCCCACCCAGGCTTTGATACCCTATGGCAGACTGCCTCATTGAAAGGACACCTCCCCAGCTTCTCTTCTCATCGATTTGAGAAATTGTTCTATTTAAACTCCATATTATCTAGTACGTAATTGGTGATTAATAAATACTTAATCAATAAGATTAAAAAGAACTACATTTTAAAATGGACACATGCTATATTGAGACACATGACACTGAGAAAAGTGTTAGTATTGTCAGAATTGCTAGAGTTTGTATTCCAGCCTTGATGTTGACTAACTTGTTGACTAACTCTGAATCCATAGACAAATTAAATGAACTTCTTTGAACTCATATTTCTTATTCTGTTAGATGGGATGAAGATAGAAATAATTCTAATATAACAGTAATGTTAATAGACAGCACATGTCGCCTCCTATGCACCAGGTGCTTTGCTAAGGACTTGACATATATTGTCATCTAATCTTCAAAATGATCTTTTGGAGGAGATACAATTATATTCATTTTACAGAAGAGAAAATTGTCACTTGAGGTAAATGCCATTATCTTCCTCATTTTACAGATGAAGAAACGAAGTACAAAGTAGTAATTCATCCAAAGTCATATAACTAATAACTGGTGAAACTGGAATTCATACACTGTACCTCCACAATACAGTATTGCCCAAAACATATGAAAATTTCTAGTACATAGTGGGCATTAGTAAATAATAACCATTTTGATGTATAGTGATTAATTATAACAGCCCTGAATCACTATTGCCAGGTCTATGACATAGGAAGAGTCATGGCACTTTTTGATGGGAGTAGGGAGGATGATCCATTTAAAATTTTTTTAAATTTATTTTTTATTTTTCATACAATTTTGAAAGGTTACTTTACATTTACAGTTATTGCAAAAATTGGCTTGTTCCCTGTGTTGTACAATACATCCTTGAGCCTATCTTACACCCAATAGTTTGTTCCTCCCACTCCCCACCCCTGTGTTGCCCGTCTCCCCACTGGTAACCACTAGTTTGTTCTCTATATCTGGGAGTCTGCTTCTTTTTTGTTATATTCACTAGTCTGTTGTATTGTTTAGATTCCATATATAAGTGATATCATACAACTTGAGCACAAATTGGAAGTAATTTTTCTTACTAGGCAGAGTTTAAAAATCCTCCCTATTTATTCCAGATTGATAAAGGAGACATTTTTAGGTAGACTCGGCAATAGGTTACATACTTAAATCTAAAAGGAAATTTAAGATGAGAAAACAATATTTCCAGTTGATAGAAGATGAGGGAAAGA
>NW_006780143.1:2818810-2830874 GCF_000442215.2 Lipotes vexillifer
AGAGATAAAAGAATAAACAAAATAGCTCAGAGCTGGAGGAAGTAGCCCAGTGGTTGCAAGGAGAACAATAAAGACTTGAGAAGCATCCATCATTCCGGTTCAGGATTTAATAACAGCCCAAGGCCCTGGATATGTGAACCTCGCACCTGACAGGTGCCCAGTATGTGCTTGTTGAATTGACCTGACAGTCCTTTAAAAAGCTTAAGTTGAATTTCTAGTTAAAGGCACAAACCTATAATAAAAGAACAGGAAGGAAGACAGCCTCAAAGTTTTGGAGGCTGGAAAGTATGTAGGTACTGACTTAGCAGACTAGAGAAAGCAATCCTAAACCGGCAACGAGGAAAACTGAACAGAAACTCAATTTACATTGCAAAATCCCCCAAGACCCAAACATCTCTGGAAGGCAGGGGTGAAGATGGGGTTAAGTCTTCTCTGACAGTGTGTTAATGAAGCAATTATTCTTTTATTCCTTTCCCACTTTACACAAAAACTGCCCTTGACCTTCTCAGCTCCCAGACTGCTGGCTGTCAACCAACATGCAACTGGCAGAAAAATAGAAATCTTCTCTCAGGGAGAGAAAAGAACTAAGATCCTGACATCAGGATGTCCCCAAGGAGTAGAACTGAGATCTTGGCCTTAGGAATCTCCCAAGGAATAGACCCAGCTAGATCACCTTATGAAGACTACAGTCAACAAGCTACAGGTACAAACACAAGAGTTTCTAATCAGCTTTCAGGTGCACAACTTTTGGTTTGAGCAAACAGCCAGGGAATGCCAAAAGGACAAGGAAAGCCTCTATGACCAAGATATTCAGAAAAAAAGAGAAGTTGTTACATTCACAAATGAAGAACAAGGTGATATGTTAAAAAAAAAAATTCAGAGAACAAAGAAACAAGCTTTTGGCAATTAAAATTATCATAGCAGATATGAAGGGGGTATAGAAAAAGTAGATTATACAGAAGGTGGAGTTTAGGAAGTATTTCAGAAAGTAAAATAGAAAAGCGAAGACAGAAAATAGAAGAGAAAGGTAAAAAAATTAGAAGACCACTCTAGGAGATTCAATACCTAAATAATAGGAGTTCCAAAAAGAGGAAACAGAGAAAATAGAGGGAAGGAAATTATAAAAAGTAATTCAGGAGAATTTCTCAGAACTGAAAGGCATGCTTGCTCAGCATGATGGTCTAAAATAGACCCACACCATATCACATTATAGCATTTCAAAGCACTAGGGAAAAAAATCCTACAGTCCCCGGAGGACTGGGGAAAATGTTTCATACCAGAATCAAGAATCAGAATGGTACCAAATACCTAAAATATAACAGTAGAAGCTGTAAGACAATGAAACAATGTCTTTAAACTTCTGAAGGAAAATGATTTCCAATTTCAATTTCATTTCCATCTAAAAGTGTGAGGGCAGAATGAAGAACTCTAAAAATCTACCTCTCTTGCACCTTTTCTCAGGAAGGTACAGGAGGATGTACTCCACCAGAACAAGGAAGTGAAGTAAGAAAGAGTAAGACCTTGATCCAAAAAACAAAGCAAAAAGGAGAGTCTCCAGAATGGGTTAAATGGAGACCTCCAGGTGACAGCCGTGCCTAGAAGGCAACATGTCCAGGATGGAACAGGTCACAGAGTTCCAGAAGAGATTTCTGCAGGATGATGAAATTGATAAAATAACTAATTTGAATATTTCAAGTGGAAACTTGCACACTTTGGGAAGGATTTGGATTAAATTAGCAACAAGTCCATAAAAGAATAAGTAAATCGACAAAAAGACTGCTGTTAATTTCAGAGAAAACTAAAAAACTGTGCAGGGCTTATTAGAATTAAGAACTTATGGGCATCCCTGGTGGTGCAGTGGTTAAGAATCTGCCTGCCAATGCAGGAGACATGGGTTCGAGCCCTGCTCCAGGAAGCTGCAAGCCAGGAAGAAGACCTCTGCCAAGAGTTTAATCTGTGGGCACCTTGATCTTGGACTTCCTAACCTCCAGGACTGTGATAAATAAATGTCTTTGTTTAACCCACCCAGTCTATGGTATTTTTTTGTTATAGCAGCCTGAGCTGACTAATACTCTTAGCTTATGGCAAAATTTCTCCCGGCCACAAGGACCAACCCACACGCTGCGGAGCAACTAAGTCCAGGCACCACAACTACTGAGCCTACGCTATAGGGCCTTCAAGCCACAGCTACTGAAGCCCACATGCCTAGAGCCTGTGCTCCACAACGAGAAGCCACTGCAATGAGAAGCCCACACACCACAACGAAGAGTAGCTCCCACTCGCTGCAACTAGAGAGAGCCTGTGTGCAGCAACGAAGACCCAATGCAGCCAAAAATAAACAAATAAATACATTTATTAAAAAAAAAAAAAGAATTAAGAACTTGTACTCATCAAAAGCAAGTGAAAAAAAATAAGACTCTTGAGGAGATATTCACAATATACATAAATGACCAATAATATCAAGAATATAAAATAAACTTGTAAAAATCGATAGTAAGACCACAAACAACCCAATACAAAATAGGCAGGGGATATAAAGAAGTATTTCACCGAAGAGGAAATTACATATGGCCAATAAATACAAAGAGATGTTCAACATTACTGGTGATCAGGAAAATACAAATCAAGATCACAATGATATAGCCATTTCACTGGCAAAAATTAAAAGACTCATTATACCAAATATTGAATAATATGTGGATTTACAAAATCTTCTATGTGTTGCTGGTGAGATTAAAAAATAAAAATATTTTGACATTACCTTCCAAAGTTGAAGAAAAACATACTCTGTGACCCAGCAATACTCTTTTAGGGGGAAAGAGGAAGTTTTAAATACATATAATAGGAGAAAAAAATAAATTTAAAAAATATATATATATAATAAGAGAAAAGTACAAGAAGTTTTACCACAGCACTGTTCACCAAAAACCTGGAAATAACCCAAAAGATGCACATCAGTGGGAGAATGGATAAAGAAACTGATCATTTAAGCAGTTAAAACAAGTAAATATATGGGTGAATCAAAGTGATTCTATAATAAGTGGAAAAAGTACATCTCAAATATTATAACCAGCCTCATGTATTTACATAAAATTTTTTTAAATGTTAATCTTCCTCCTTTCTAGTCAGTTATTAGTCATATGCTTTTACTTGTTATGAGATAATCCCAGAGATTATAACTTGTATTCTTGATGTATAAAACCTAATATAAATTAGTACTTTTATCTCTTCCTGGACAGTTCAAAGACTTTCAAAAAAAATTTAAATCCTATTTATCACTCTCCTTACTTACCATCATTTTCATGTATTTTAATTATCTCTTTTAGCTCCACAAAACATTATGACTATTGTTTTCTGCAATCAATATTGACCTGGTTTACCCACATATTTATCTGTTTTTTGCTCTTCATTCCTCTCTACATTTCTGAATTTCCCCTGAAATAATTTTCCTTCTGCTTGATGAACATCCTTTAATACTCTCATTTTTTCCTTTGAAAATCTATTTATTTTACATCCTTTTTAAAGCATTGCTTTTTCTGGGAATAGAATTCTAGGCTGGGATTTATTTTCTTTTTGCACTTTAAAAATATTGTTTCGTTGTCTTTCCGCATCAGTTGCTCCTATTTAACCAGATGTTCCTTTGAAAACCATCTATTGTTTTTCTCTTTCTCTCTGTCCTTAGTGTTTAGTAGTCATACTATGATATGTCTAAGTGTGTGTGTGTGTGTGTGTGTGTGTGTGTGTGTGTGTGTGTGTGTATTTGTAATTTATAATATGACTGAATCTGTGGCTTGGCATATTTTATCATTTTTAGAAAAATTTAAATTACCTCTTCAAATATTACTTCTGTCCAATTTTCCTTCTCCCCTTCTGTGTCCTCTATATTTCTTACAGAAAGAACAAGTTTCAAGAAAGAATAGAAAAATTATTCCTTTTTATTCTTTTTCTTCCTTACTTCATTTAGGATGTTTTTATCTGATCTATCTTCCAGTTCACTAATTCTCTTTTCAACTTTGTTTAATCTGTTGTTAGATCTATTCATTGGGGTCTTAATAAAGTTATTGTTTTTACATTTTAGAATTTTTTTTCTATTCTTTCTTATAGTTTCCAGTTCTTTACTAGAATTCTCCATCTTGTCTTTTATTTCTTTGAACATATTAAGTGTAATTAAAGTCTATCTTTGATAACTTTGTTATTTTGATCCTCTATTGTCTGTTGTTTATCTTGTTTTTTCATTATGTTTTCATATGCTTGGTTATCCTTTATTAAACACCAGGCATTTTACAGATCCTTTGAGGTCTAAAGTGAGGTTGTCTTACTCCAGCAAAGATTTGAGTTTGTTTCCAGAAGATTGCTAAGGGCATTGGCAATATTGGATCACCTTAATTCCTTAGAGGACTGAGAAAAATCTACTTCAATCTCTGAAGGCTAGTCTATTTCCAGTTCACTCTTTATTCCTAGGATTTAGCTTTTATGATCTCAATCTAAAACCTGGAGGATATCCTTGACACCATCCTCCTTGGTGGGCACTGAACTCCAGTTTTGTCTGCTGGTCTCGTGTTTATCAGGAGCTTTGCTCAGCTATTTAGTTACCTCTTCCAAAATCAGCATATGACTAAGAGGAGTATAGCCTCAAATTCCTCACCTCTCTGGGTTTCTTCTCCCTGATAATGATCTCACAATTCTTTACTGTTTTGTTAGCTCTCTGATAACTTCAAGCAGATTTTTGAAAATATTTTCTCTAGCATTTCAACTTGTTCTTACTGAAAGGATGGGCCCCAATTACAAAGTTTGCCATTAAAGTGAAGCCTCAAAAGATACTTTTTATCTACTAGCCCTATGTATCCCTTTATGTGGAAATACATATAGATGCAATAAACTTTTATAAAAATGAAAGTAAGAAAATGACAAACACAAGATTCAAGACTATGGTTAACTTAGGTAAAGGGAGGCAGAAAGATGGATTCGTTGTGGGTAGGGAGAAGATGGTTAGATGTAGGTTATTTTTTTTCTTTACTATAGTTGATTTACAATGTTGTCTTAGTTTCAGGGGTACAGCAAAATGATTCAGTTCCATATGTATGAATATATATATAAAAGAATATATATATATATTCTTTTTCAGATTCTTTTCCATTATAGGTTATTACAAGATATTGAATATAGTTCCCTGTGCTATAGGTCCTTGTTGTTTATCTGTTTTATATAGAGTAGTGTGTATGTGTTAATCCCAAACTCCTAATTTATCGCTCCCCCCTTTCCCCTTTGGTAACTGTAAGTTTGCTTTCTATGTCAGTGAGTCTATTTGTTTTGTAAATAAGTGCATTTGTATCATTTTTTAGATTCCACATATAATATTTGTCTTTGTCTTTGACTTACTTCACTTAGTATGATAATCTCTAGGTCTATCCATGTTGCTGCAAATAGCAATATTTAATTCTTTTTTATGACTGAATAATATTACATTGTATATATATGTACCACATCTTCTTTCTCCACTCATCTGTTGATGGGCATTTAGGTTGCTTCCATGTCTTGGCTATTGTAAATAGTGCTGCTATTGGGGTACATATATCTTTTTGAATTAGAGTTTTCATCTTTTCCAGATTTATGCCCAGCAGTGGGATTGCTGGATCATATGGTAACTCTATTTTTGGTTTTTTAAGGAACCTCATACTGTTCTCCATAGTGGCTGCACCAATTTACATTCCTACCAGCAGTGTAGGAGTGTTCCCTTTTCTCCATACCCTCTCCAGCGTTTATTATTTATAGACTTTTTTTTTTTTTTTTTTTTTTTTGCAGTACGTGGGCCTCTCACTGTTGTGGCCTCTCCCGTTCCAGAGCACAGGCTCCGGACATGCAGGCTCAGCGGCTGTGGCTCACGGGCCTAGCTGCTCCGCAGCATGTGGGATCCTCCCAGACCGGGGCACGAACCCGTGTCTCCTGCATTGGCAGGCGAACTCTCAACCACTGCGCCACCAGGGAAGCCCTATTTATAGACTTTTTGATGATGCCATTATGATATCTGATACCTCATTGTAGTTTTGATTTGCATTTCTCTAATAATTAGTGATGTTGAGCATCTTTTCATGTGCCTGTTGGCCATCTATATGTCTTCTTTGGAGAAATGACTATTTCGGTCTTCTGCCCATTCTTTGATTGGGTTGTTTGTTTTTTTGATATTGAGTTGTATGAGCTGTTTGTATGTTTTGGAGATTAATCCCTTGTTGGCATCACTTGCAAATATTCTCTGTCATTCTGTAGGTTGTCTTTTTGTTTTGTTTATGGTTTCCTTTACTGTGCAAAAGCTTTTATGTTTAATTACATCCCATTTGTTTATTTTTGCTTTTGTTTCCATTACTCTAGCTGCCAGATCCAAAAAATATTGCTGCAGTTTATGCCAAAGAGTGTTCTGCCTATGTTTTCCTCTAGAAGTTTTATAGTATCCAGTCTTACATTTAGGTCTTTAATCCATTTTGAGTTTATTTATGCATATGGTGTTAGAGAAAGTTCTAATTTCATTCTTTCACATGTAGCTGTCCAGTTTTCCCAGCACCACTTATTGAAAAGACTGTCTTTTCTCCATTGTATATTCTTGCCTCTTTTGTCATAGATTAATTGACCATAGGTGCAAGGGTTAATTTCTGGGCTTTCTATCCTCTTCCATTGATCTGTGTCTGTTTTTTGGCCAACGCCCTACTGTTTTGATTACTGTAGCTTTGTGATATAGTCCAAAGTCAGGGACCATGATTCCTCCAGCTCCATTCTTCTCTCTGAAAATTGTTTTGGCTATTCAGTGTCTTTTGTGTTTTCATGCAAATTTTAAAATTCTTTGTTCTAATTCTGTGAAAAATGTCATTGGTAATGTAATAGGGATTGCATTGAATCTGTAGATTGCCTTAGGTAGTATGGTCATTTTAACAATATTGATTCTTCCAATCCAGGAATATGATATATCTTTCCATCTGATTGTGTCATCTTCAGTTTCTTTCATCAGCATCTTATAGTTTTCAGAATACAGGTCTTTTGCCTCTTTAGGTAGGTTTATTCCTAAGTATTTTATTCTTGTTGATGCAGTGATAAATAGATGTAGGTTATTTTCAAGGCTCTAACTTTCATTTTAGGTGTTGGTTCAAGAGATCTAGTTACATTATTAAAAATAGCTAATTAAATAACTAAATAAATGAGGGCTATGCATAGACCAATGATAAGTATGTGTCATGAGTTATAATTAATCCAAATCTGTGTACCTCAGGTTCAATTTTTAAAAAAGAAAAAAAATTATGTAGGAAAGGAAATATAACCATAGTATATTATGTGGCACAGATGAGGATAGCATTTAATAGTGTAAGTACTGAATAGTGATCTAACTGAAATCATGATAAGGCCAAATTTGGGGGATTAAATGTGTGTATTTGTGTGGAGGAGCAAGAAGTAAAAGATAACTAAATCCTCATCTTCTATATTGGGAAATCAATAGATAATGCCTAAAGTGGAAAAGTCACAAAATAATCACTTTATTTAGAATTAAGAAGGTAAACAAGAGAATCTGCTACAGGAATTCAAAATGTTTGCCTGGAGGTATGGTGGGGTTAGGAGTGAGAAATGAAGTTTATGATAAGGTTTCTAAAGTTGCTTCACTCTTTAAACTGTTTATAAAATCTATAACATTGGTAAAAATTAAAAATAAGGGGTTATAGGAGCTAACTAAAAATAAGAGAAACATATAGTAGAAAATAATGGAAATGTGTATCTGAAGATACTTTGCCTAAAATTTATTCTGTCACTTGATCTATTATTTCAACCAGTTGTTTTTCAACCAAGTTCTTTGCCATTTTCCACATGGCAAATTTTTAAAAAAGAAAGGAAGAAAGAAAAGAAAAAGCTTTTTAAAGTATGTGCTGTTTATCTGCAAGGATTTTTGTCAGATTGATGGCTATAGAGCACAGCCCTAAAATTCTGGAAAGAGATTACACTTTTATTTGGGAATCATGAGCTAAAAATAGAGATAAGATAATTGTTGAAAGGAAAGGAAAACCTCTGCAAAAATAATTGAAAGCTTATCATTTGTTAAACTGGAGAGTCGAAAAATTATTGTCCAAATGATGAGACATTGTTAAACACTATGAAAAATGAGGATTTCTGCAAATTTTCAAAAAAAATTCTGTTCCACATTTCTGATGGAAAATAAACTTTTGTTCAAGCATGTTTAGTAGTTACTAGGCTGAATTTTTGGCACTGTTAGCTATAGACAGTGTGTATTATCTTCTAGTTTCTGTATATCAAGCTTGGTACTCAAATACAACTCGCAGATCCTAGAATGTAAGGATGAGGTAACATTCAGAAGCCGTCTTCTTTGGTCACTGATGTTACATCCAATCTGAAACAAAACTATTTATAACAACAGTAAAAGCTGAGTTTGTACAGAAATTTAACCCATCTATACTTTAGTTTTTCCAACTCTAATATGGGAATAGTCATTTTAGCTTACCTATTAGAGTTGCTCCAATAAGTAATTCAGATGATTGTCAAAGACAATCACATTGAAAACAAAAAAAAACCTTTGATTGTTAAAATAAGCACACAGGAGAAGTAAAGATGAGTTTAATATCAAGATAAGAATAGGATTGTTTCAGCTTTTCAGAGTGTCTACAGAGGCAGGTATCATTTAACTAAAAGGAATGAACCATGTGTATTGTATAAATAAGCACATACCTATTTTAAAATCATGTTATATTTACTACATACTTGTTATCTACTGGCTCTATGTAAAATACAAAATATGTGTATGTTTTTGTGTTGACATATCCACAAAGTCCTAATTCAGGGTTTTAGGTATAGCCAATGAACTAGCTACATTTAGCTTCCACCCACGTACATGAATATAGAACATATTTTGCCAATGCCATAAGCAGTGAGTTGACAGGCCCCATGACATTTTTTGGTTACATGTTTTCAGTGACCACATTTTGAGTTACAAAGCTTACCAACCTCATGGCCATAAAGTGTTCTAACACTCCCACCCTATTAGATACTGCATTTATATCTAGCTTATTCATTTCTGCCTCCACATTGGGTAACTAGGGAAACAGTGATGTCACTGCTCAGCATGGTACTTATTAGCTTCCCTATTTAGACTCATGGTTTGGAAAGCCTATAGTTATTTCATAAGTCTCACCTCCACCTCTGTAATAAATTCATACAACTCTAGTTTTTCTAAGGGAGAAAAGGGAAAAACGGTATCGTTCTGTTTAATGCATTGTTGGAAGGAAAACATATATTCCTAAATGTACTCTTTCTGAAAACTCACCTGTGCATTTGCAGCTGTTCCACACTTCTGATGGAAAATATAAACTTTTTTTTGATGGACCTTGACAACATTCAGCCAATTGTGTGACCCGAATTAAATATCCCCCCTTGGACCATGCTCCTTTGAGCAGTCATTCTTCAGCTGGCCTCCACTACCACCTTGCATTTGATTTGAGAGGCTAGATCTCTATCTTGCTCTTCTTCCTTGTAATCTTCATTCCAACTCCATCATATTGGTAACAAGATTTTTTTTTTAGAAATTAACAGTACCCAGGTGTAACCCTGGGCCTTAGAAAACCCACTGCCCCCAAAATGGGATAGAAGTGAGTTAGCAATCTCTCCAGTGAAATAAATAAATGGACACTCACTTCAGCTCGGCAGTCACTTTCCTAATATGTTTGCGTTCTTTGTTTCCAAAATTATTTCCCTCCTGTTCCTTTCTCAAACTTGCTACAGCCTCTGCTGCTCTCCCTCAGCTTTTGACCTGACAGTATAGTTCATTGGAAAATAGAAGCAATCAGACATGAATTCCTTTATATCCCCAACATCTAAACCATCAAACCAACCCATCTCCATACCTGTCTGTGCTCTGCCTTCTCTTCACTTCTTTGAATGAAAGGCCAACGCCAACACCTGGGCTTAAGATCCTACCTGCTCTCATTCTCAATATTCCCTTCTCTCTCTTTTGCCTGAGTATTTCCCTCTCTGATTGACAGTCTCATCATCCCCATGGTCTACTGTCTTCTGGCTTTAAAAAGCCTTTCCTTAACCCTACATACATCTCTAGCTACTGGTCCATTTCTCTTCTCCCCAGTCACTGGCAAATGTGATATATTTCATAAAGGAGAGAATAGTCAATTGTATTGAATGCTGCTGAGGACCCATGAAAGGACCCATGAATAGGACCCATGAAAGAGCACCTGTAATTTACTGTGTCCATTTCCACATCTATTCTCTCTGGCCCCCCCGATCAAACTTCTGCCCCATCACTCCACTGAAACTGCTCTTGTCAGGGTACCCAGGAATTCCATCTAGCCACATTCTGTGGATCCTTAACCTCTCGGCAGCATTCAACACAATTTTGTCCTCTCTCCTTGAAATACTGATTCTCCCAAATGCAGAACCTGAGGCAAAGACTGGTATGTAGATGGTTTATTTGGGGAAAGATTCCACAGAGCTAAAGTGAGAGATCATAGAAAAGGAGAGAAAACCAACACAAGATTGTGTTATGGAGTGGACCATGCCTATAGGCGACTGCTGCAACCATCTGTGCTTGATTCATAAGACCCTCATTTATAAGACCCTGAAGAGCCTTATAAAATGTACCTCAGAAGTATCCGCCTGGGGGATAAAAGGTGAAGCATGTATCCATCGGATCTCATCCACCACAATTCAGGAGTGTGACCCCACAAGTGTTACTGTCCCAGTCCCAGCTCATGCAGAAGTGCCAAGTAGGTTCCTGAGGATCCCACTACATGGGTCAGAGAAGCTCCCCAGAACAGGAAGGGGGAGGTACCTGATTTCCACCTGAGGCAGGCATTGTCTGATTGCACCTCTGTGAAGCCATTGAAGCCTTTGTGGGACTTGTCATTACAGCAGTGACTGGAATAAACTTTGGGATTGAGAAGATTTAAAGGAGTCACAAGCTTCCCGACACCACACTTAGCAAGTAATTTATCCACCTTTTTTTCTGATTTCTCTGCTTCACATCCAAATGTTGACATTCCCATGGCTCTGTCCTGGAGCTGCTGGTCTTTTAAAAATCCAACCACTTTCATAGATGACCTTATTCAACCCCATAGATATAAGTATCATCTATTTGATTCCCAAATACAGCCTTGACTTCTCCCTAGAACTCCAGACTTGTGTGTCTAACTGTCTGCTTGTCTCCTCTCATCTCATCATTTAGGAAATTATTATAAGGCTAATACCCTGTAATCATTACCCAGGTCAAGAAATAGACCAAAAGCCCTACCATGTGCTTCTCTAACCCTGTCATGCCCTTATATGTCCCTCTAAAAGTAACCACTCTCCTGACTGTAGCTCCCTCTTCCTTATGTTTCTTTAGGACATTATCACCCAAGTGTGCATCCTTAGACTCTATAGTTTAGTCTTGCCTGATTTTTTGATACATCTTTTTATTTCCTCACAGTTTATCTGTTGAGTGACCTGGGCAATTTTGACCTTCAGTGTTTCCAGCAGTCTAGATTTTGTTCATGGTGCTGTTCATCATGTTCCTCTTTCTTCTGTATTTCCTGCAAATTGAGTCCAGACACTTGATCAAACTCAGGTTAGATGCCTGTAGTAAGATTTCAAGTGGTTGTCTTGTCTCTCTTTTGTAATGTCACCATTGTCTAGATGTATTAATTCTTGGAGCTGCAAAATGGTGATATTCTTCTTCAGTTGTTTCATTTTCACTTACTAGCTAGAATAATTTTTTAAAAAGATGCTTCTTTTCATCTACTATTTGGTTATTCAGTGGTACAGTTTGTGTAGGAAAGGCAAAGTAAATGCTTGATTTCCCTTGATTTACCAGACTTCAAGGTAATGAACTGCTTCCTTGCTATCCTCTGGATGAGATAAGTTTTTAAGATATCATTATAAGCAGATGAATTGAATAGATTTGATAGGTTTAAATCCACTGCAATTCTTATATTTGTCGAATCTCAAAATCTTCCATTTTTGGCAGTGGGAGTCTCCTTAAGTCACTTCCTGAGTCCTTTTTTTTTTTTTTTTTAATTTAATTTTTTAATTT
>NW_006780143.1:2832888-2847501 GCF_000442215.2 Lipotes vexillifer
GGCCCGTGGGCCATGGCCGCTGAGCCTGTGCGTCCGGAGCCTGTGCTCCGCAACGGGAGAGGCCACAGCGGTGAGAGGCCGGCGTACCGCAAAAATAAATAAAAATAAATAAAAATAAAATAAAATAAAATGATAAAACTATTTTGGGGAATTCCCTGGTGGTCCAGTGGTTGGGAATCTTTGCTTCCACTGCAGGAGGCATGGGTTCAACCCCTGGTCAGGGAACTAAGATCCCACATGTCATGAGGTGTGGCCAAAAAAATTTTATTAATTAAAAAATTAAAACAAAATGATAAAATTATTTTGGGTGTACCAACATGATTAAATTTTACTTTTGCAGGAGTGAAACAAAATGCATGTCTGCTTTGTGCTTCTGTATCTCTTCTGTATCTCTTTTCTTGGAGCCCTGTCAAAAATGACATCACAGAATGGAATATATTTCTCTAAGTTAACACTTTTCGGTGATTAGATCACATAAATGTAAATGTCAGAGAAGTGATTGAATCTTTGTAAATCACTGTGTTAAAATATATCGTTCCAATTAGTGCATTAATATTGTAAATGAAATTCAGTTTCTTTTTTAATTTTTAAATTTTATTTATTTTTTTATACAGTAGGTCCTTATTAGTCATCAGTTTTGTACACATCAGTGTATACATGTCAATCCCAATCGCCCAATTTATCACACCCCCACCCCCAACCCCCACCGCTTTCCCCCCTTGGTTTCCACACATTTGTTCTTTACATCTGTGTCTCAACTTCTGCCCTGCAAACCAGTTCATCTGTACCATTTTTCTAAGTTCCACATATATGCATTAATATACGATATTTGTTTTTCTCTTTGTGACTTCCTTCACTCTGTGTGACAGTCTCTAGATCCATCTACATCTCTACAAATGAGCCAATGTTGTTCCTTTTTATGGCTGAGTAATATTCCATTGTATATATGTACCACATCTTCTTTATCCATTTGTCTGTCGATGGGCATTTAGGTTGCTTCCGTGACCTGGCTATTGTAAATAGTGCTGCAGTGAACATTGGGGTGCATGTGTCTTTTTGAATTATGGTTTTCTCTGGGTAAATGCCCAGTAGTGGGATTGCTGGATCATATGGTAATTCTATTTTTAGTTTTTTAAGGAACCTCTATACTGCTCTCCATAGTGGCTGTATCAATTTACATTCCCACCAGCAGTGCAAGAGGGTTCCCTTTTCTCCACACCGTCTCCAGCATTTGCTGTTTGTAGATTTTCTGATGATGCCCATTCTAACTGGTGTGAGGTGATACTTCATTGTAGTTTTGATTTGCATTTCTCTAATGATTAGTGATGTTGAGCATCTTTCCATGTGCCTCCTCACCATCTGTATGTCTTCCTTGGTGAAATGTCTATTCAGGTCTTCTGCCCATTTTTTAACTGGATTGTTTGGGTTTTTGATATTGAGCTCCATGAGCTGTTTGTATATTTTGGAGATTAATCCTTTGTCTGTTGTTTCATTTGCAAATATTTTCTCCCATTCTGTGGGTTGTCTTTTTGTCTTGTTTATGGTTTCCTTTACTGTGCAAAAGCATTTAAGTTTCATTAGGTCCAATTTGTTTATTTTTGTTTTTATTTCCATTGCTCTAGGAGGTGCATCAAAAAAGATCTTGCTGTGGTTTTTGTCAAAGAGTGTTCTTCCTATGTTTTCCTCTAAGAGTTTTATAGTGTCCAGTCTTACATTTAGGTCTCTAATCCATTTTGAGTTTATTTGTGTGTATGGTGTTAGGGAGTGTTCTAATTTCATTCTTTTACATGTAGCTGTCCAGTTTTCCCAGCACCACTTATTGAAGAGGCTGTCTTTTCTCCATTCTATATCCTTGCCTCCTTTGTCATAGATTAGTTGACCATAGGGGCATAGATTTATCTCTCAGCTTTCTATCTTGTTTCTTTGATCTATGTTTCTTTTTTTGTCCCAATACCATATTGTCTTGGTTACTGTAGCTTTGTAGTATAGTCTGAAGTCAGGGAGTCTGATTCCTCCAGCTCCATTGTTTTTTTTTTTTTTTGCGGTATGCGGGCCTCTCACTGTTGTGTCCTCTCCCGTTGCGAACCACAGGCTCTGGACGTGCAGGCTCAGCGGCCATGGCTCATGGGCTCAGCCGCTCCGCAGCATGTGGGATCTTCCCGGACCAGTGCATGACCCCGTATCCCCTGCATCGGCAGGCGGACTCTCAACCATTGCGCCACGAGGGAAGCCCTCCAGCTCCGTGTTTTTCCTTCAAGACTGATTTGGCTGTTTGGTGTGTTTTGTGTCTCCGTACAAATTTTAAGATTTTTTGTTCTAGTTCCGTAAAAAATGCCATTGGTAATTTCATAGGGATTGTATTGAATCTGTAGATAGCTTTGGGTAGTATAGTCATTTTCACAATATTGATTCTTCCAATCCAAGAACGTGGTATAATCTCTCCAGCTGTTGGTATCATCTTTAATTTCTTTCATCAGTGTCTTATAGTTTTCTGCATACAGGTCTTTTGTCTCCCTAGGTAGCTTTACTCCTAGGTATTTTATTATTTTTGTTGCAATGGTAAATGGGAGTGTTTCCTTAATTTCTCTTTCATATTTTTCATCATTCGTGTATAGGAATGCAAGAGATTTCTGTGCATTAATTTTGTATCCTGCAACTTTACCAAATTCATTGATGAGCTCTAGTAGTTTTCTGGTGGCACCTTTAGAATTCTCTATGTATAGTATCATGTCATCTGCAAACAGTGACAGTTTTACTTCTTGTTTTCCAATTTGTATTCCTTTTATTTCCTTTTCTTCTCTGATTGCCATGGCTAGGAGTTCGAAAACTATTTTGAATAATAGTGGTGAGAGTGGACATCCTTGTCTTGTTCCTGATCCTAGAGGAAATGCTTTCAGTTTTTCACCATTGAGAATGATGTTTGCTGTGGGTTTGTTGTATATGGCCTTTATTATGTTGAGGTAGGTTCCTTCTATGCCCACTTTCTGGAGAGTTTGTATCATAAATTGGTATTGAATTTTGTCAAAAGCTTTTTCTGCATCTATTGAGATGATCATATGGTTTATATTCTTCAATTTGTTAATACGGTTTATCTCATTGATTGATTTACGTATATTGAAGAATCCTTGCATCCCTGGGGTAAATCCCACTTGATCATGGTATATGGTCCTTTTAATGTGTTGTTGGATTCTGTTTGCTAGTATTTTGTTGAAGATTTTTGCATCTATATTCATCAGTGATACTGGTCTGTAATTTTCTTTTTTTGTACTATCTTTTCCTGGTTTTGGTATCAGGGTGATTGTGGCCTCATAGAATGAGTTTGGGAGTGTTCCTTCCTCTGCAGTTTTTTGGAAGAGTTTGAGAAGGATGGGTGTTCGCTCTTCTCTAAATGTTTAATAGAATTCCCCTGTGAAGCCATCTGGTCCTGGACTTTTGTTTGTTGGAAGATTTTTAATCACAGTTTCAATTTCATTATTTGTGATTGGTCTGTTCATATTTTCTATTTCTTCCTGGTTCAGTCTTGGAAGGTTATACCTTTCTAAGAATTTGACCGTTTCTTCCAGGTTGTCCATTTTTTTGGCATAGAGTTGCTTGTAGCAGTCTCTTAGGATGCTTTGTATTTCTGTGGTGTCTGTTGTAACTTCTCCTTTTTCATTTCTAATTTTATTGATTTGAGTCCTCTCCCTCTTTTTCTTGATGAGTCTGGCTAATGGTTTATCAATTTTGTTTATCTTCTCAAAGAACCAGCTTTTAGTTTTATTGATCTTTGCTGTTGTTTTGTTTCTATTTAATTTGTTTCTGCTCTGTTCTTTATGATTTCTTTCCTTCTGCTAACTTTGTGTTTTGTTTGTTCTTCTTTCTCTAGTTCCTTTAGGTGTAAGGTTAGATTGTTTATTTGAGATTTATCTTGTTTCTTGAGGTAGGCTTGTATAGCTATAAAATTCCCTCTTAGAACTGCTTTTGCTGTATCCCATAGGTTTTGGATCATCATGTTTTCATTGTCATTTGTCTCTGGGTGTTTTTAGATTTCCTCTTTGATTTCTTCAGTGATCTCCTGGTTATTTAGTAACATATTGTTTAGCCTCCATGTGTTTGTGTTTTTTATGTTTTTTCCCCTGTAATTCATTTCTAATCTCATAGCATTGTGGTCAGAAAAGATGCTTGATATGATTTCAGTTTTCTTAAATTTACTGAGGGTTGATTTGTGACCCAAGATGTGATCTATCCTGGAGAATGTTCTGTGTGCACTTGAGAAGGAAGTGTAATCTGCTGTTTTTGCATGGAATGTCCTATAAATGTCAATTAAATCTATCTGGTCTATTGTGTCATTTAAAGCTTCTGTTTCCTTATTTATTTTCATTTTGGATGATCATTGGTGTAAGTGAGGTGTTAAAGTCCCCCACTATTATTGTGTTACTGTTGATTTCCTCTTTTAGAGCTGTTAGCAATTGCCTTATGTATTGAGGTGCTCCTATGTTGGGTGCATATATATTTATAATTGTTATATCTTTTTCTTGGATTGATCCCTTGATCATTATGTAGTGTCCTTCCTTGTCTCTTGTAGCATTTTTTAAAGTCTATTTTATCTGATATGAGTATTGCTACTTCAGCTTTCTTTTGATTTCCATTTGCATGGAATATCTTTTTCCATCCCCTCACTTTCAGTCTGTATGTGTCCCTAGGTCTGAAGTGGGTATCTTGTAGACAGCATATAGAAGGGTTTTGTTTTTGTATCCATTCAGCAAGCCTTTGTCTTTTGGTTGGAGCATTTAATCCATTCACGTTTAAGGTAATTGTTGATATGTATGTTCCTATGATCATTTTCTTAATTGTTTTGGGTTTGTTTTTGTAGGTCCTTTTCTTCTCTTGTGTTTCCCACTTAGAGAAGTTCCTTTAGCATTTGTTGTAGGGCTGGTTTGGTGGTGATGAATTCTCTTAGCTTTATGCTTGTCTGCGAAGCTTTTGATTTCTCCATGGAATCTGAGCGAGATCCTTGCTGGGTAGAGTAATCTTGGTTGTAGGTTCTTCCCTTTCATCACTTTAAGTATATCATGCCACTGCCTTCTGGCTTGTAGACTTTCTGCTGAGAAATCAGCTGTTAACCTTATGGCAGTTCGCTTGTATGTTATTTGTCGTTTTTCCCTTGCTGCTTTCAATAATTTTTCTTTGTCTTTAATCTTTGCCAGTTTGATTACTGTGTGTCTCAGCGTGTTTCTCCTTGGGTTTATCCTGTATGGGACTCTCTGTGCTTCCTGGACTTGGGTGCCTATTTCCTTTCCCATGTTAGGGAAGTTTTCAACTATAATCTCTTCAAATATTTTCTCAGATCCTTTCTCTCTCTCTTCTCCTTCTGGGACCCCTATAATGCGAATGTTGTTGCATTTAATGTTGTCCCAGAGGTCTCTTAGGCTGTCTTCATTTCTTTTCATTCTTTTTTCTTTATTCTGTTCCACTGCAGTGAATTCCACCATTCTGTCTTCCAGGTCACTTATCCGTTCTTCTGCCTGAGTTATTCTGCTATTGATTCTTTCTAGTGTATTTTTCATTTCAGTTATTCTCTTGTGTATCTCTGTGTATTTGTTCTTTAATTCTTCTCAGTCTTTGTGTAACATTTCTTGCATCTTCTCGATCTTTGCCTTCATTCTTTTTCCGAGGTCCTGGATCATCTTCACTATCATTATTCTGAATTCTTTTTCTGGCAGGCTGCCTATCTCCACTTAATTGAGTTGTTTTTCTGGGGTTTTATCTTGTTGCTTTATCTGGTACATAGCCCTTTGCATTTTCATCTTGTCTATATTTCTGTGAATGTGGTTTTCATTCCACAGCCTGCAGGATTGTAGTTATTCTTGCTTCTGCTGTCTTTTCTCTGGTGGATGAGGCTATCTAAGAGTCTTGTGCAAGTTTCCTGATGGGAGGGACTGGTGGTGGGTAGAGCTGACTATTGCTCTGGTGGGGAGAGCTCAGTAAAACTTTAATCTGCTCGACTGGTGATGGGTGGAGCTGGGTTCCCTCCCTGTTGGTTGTTTGGCATGAGGCAACCCAACTCTGGAGCCTACGTGGGCTCTTTGGTGGGGATAATGGCGGACTCTGGGAGGGCTCACGCCAAGGAGTACTTCCCAGAACTTCTCCCAGTGTCCTTGTCCCCACGGTGAGCCACAGCCACACCCCGCCTCTGCAGGCGACCCTCCAACACTAGCAGGTAGGTCTGGTTCAGTCTCCCCTGGGGTCACTGCTCCTTCTCCTGGGTCCCAATGCACATAGTACTTTGTGTGTGCCCTCCAAGAGTGGAGTCTCTGTTTCCCCCAGTCCTTTCAAAGTCCTGCAATCAAATCCTGCTAGCCTTCAAATCTGATTCTCTAGGAATTCCTCCTCCTGTTGCCAGACCCCCAGGTTGGGAAGCCTGACGAGGGGCTCAGAACCTTCACTCCAGTGGGTGGACTTCTGTGGTATAAGTGTTCTCCAGTTCGTGAGTCACCCACCCACCAGTTATGGGATTTGATTTTATTGTGATTGCACCCCTCCTACCGTCTCATTGTGGCTTCTCCTTTGTCTTTAGATGTAGGGTATCTTTTTTGGTGAGTTCCAGTGTCTTCCTGTCGATGTTTGTCCAGCAGCTAGTTGTGATTCTGGTGCTCTTGCAAGAGGGAGTGAGAGCACGTCCTTCTGCTCCACCATCTTGGTTCCTATTCCCCTGAAATTCAGTTTCTGACTTCAAACACAAGTGTTAATGAATTGGCACATTTACTACTGATTAAATAAAAATAGTTTCCCACACTGACAATTGAACAGACCGGGGTTTTAGAGAATTGTTACTTAAAACTTAACCTGGCATTCTTCTCAAATTTCCATGAGATTTACTTTATGACTGATTTACCCATGGCTTTAAAACAATATTCATCCAGAACTAGTATTTGTTAAGATAATTTAGGATTCCTTTGCCAGGCCACTCTGTCAAGTACATCTTCTTATAATATTTTTATTTTTGAAGAGATGATATCCAGTAGAATTTATTTTCACTTAGACTTTCTTGTTTAAATCCAAGTATAAAATATCTTTTAAAAAATAATTTAAAAAATAATAATAATAATTATAATGCCACCATAGATTGATGGATGAGTGAATAGAGGAGTGGATAGATGTACTGATACATGATGAAGCAAGTACAGAAAAACGTTACTGGTAGAATCTAGATGATGCATAGAGAGATGTTTATGGTAAAATTCAACTTTGCTGTATGCTCGAAAATGTTTGTAATAAAATATTAGGAAATAGCATCATAAATGTTAAATCTCTATGAAAGAGAAATGGAAAACACTTTGAATTTCATTGTAGAATTTCATTATTTAAAACCAAACTTTGTAAAAGCTAGAAGAATTATACTCTGAATGTTTCTTCTGTGTGTATTTAAGCACATTTTAATAACTTTTATGAGAGAAGAATTTCTTAAAAACAGGTTGTATCTGTTCTACTTTACGGAAGTTCTCTATCCAAAATAGTTTCAGGAAGGAGGTTTCCTTGATACACAGGCTTAAAATAAAAACCAAATTTAAGAAAATTTTTGAGCTGGATGCCAGATGCTGCTGGTGTAGACAACACTGTCTCCCCACACGTTCATGCATATCATAGGGCTTTGTTTTTTTAGCTGGAACAGAAGGGATGTGTTTGCTTGGGGTCATATGCTGCAAGAGGATTTTAAAGGGACGGTATCAGCTTTTCCCCCTACCCCTAGAAATGGGTTTGATTCCTCAGGATTAGAGAAATAAAGGTCAGAAACTAGACCTCCTGAAACTTTGGGCACAAGCAGAGCTGTTGAGGGGCCACATCCAGGAAGTATCCAGTATCCAGAAAGTAAAGGTGGAAGCCGTACTAGTATGGAAGTCACGTCAGCTGTGGCATCCTGAGGGCTGGCAGTTTAAGGAATATCCAAAAGCAGCATCCTTGTTATGGACATTGTTGTTCTCAGAATGCGAGCCTTGAGCAGAGACCACAGTGGGGTTCATCCAAGCAGATTCCTGGGCAGTGGTGAGGACATTTGAATGGGAGAGGGAAAGGTGGTGGATGCCCCATGAGGCTGCCATGACATAATGGCTAGTAGACACAGATGAGGCTCCTTTGATGGCTCATGGAAACAAATGCGGGACACTTTGAGTAAAGTTTATTGTTTGGGAATAAGTTCCCTGAAAGCAGAGCCTGAGGTGGGAATTCTTATTCAAGTGATTGATTTGAGGACTGTTCTCAGGAGAAGGGCATGAAGGAAGCATGATAGCGTGGGGATGCCAGCAACCCAAGAATAAGGTCTCCGCTGGAGGTTCGCTTCAATCCGACCTCACACAAAAGCTCTGGAGGGTAGAGCTTTGCATCCCACAACTGATCTTTTGCTGAGTATGTATCAGGCAGTCATTGTCTGAAGTTTGGCCCAAATGTAGAGGGTTGGAACAACCTTCCAAAGGAAGAGGCTTCTGAGGACAATTCTTTGGAGAAAAGGGAAGCTGTGCCTTGTTAAAATCATAGTAGTGGGTGCATGCCAGTGAAAGGTAGCTGGTTGGAGCACCAGGGGCCATCAACACTGCTGCTATATTTCTCTTTGGCAGGCGGGTGGTCTCGGATTTACTGTAAACGAGGTATAAATGTAAATGTGACCCTCATTTTATAGTCACAGGCTTATGAGACCAGCCATATTAACCAAATATTGATCTTCGATTAGCTTCAAGCATGTAGACCAAAAATAGGCAATGTGTTTTTCCTCTAGGGACTGTACCTGATTTATCTATAACATTTGTTAGCTCCATACTCATGATTAGATAATTTTTTTTAACAATATCAGAGAGGTAGCAAAAGTGAAAAAGGAGAATTTGATTTAGAGTTAGCTGATGGGGAATTCAGTCCTACTTCTAATTCTGTGGCTTCGGCCAAGTCTTTACACTTTTTTGGGCCTTTGTCAGATAAGGGACAATTGACGTTTGCTACAACCTTATTAATATTTTGCTTGTTATATCTATGAGTTCATAGGGACCCACTGGAAGTCCTTAAACAGAGGCCAACAGGTTTAAAGTATCTTTGAGAAAGGGAAACCTAGTAACTGAGTGTACTGCCTGGAGGAATGAGAAGCAGGGAGACTCAGTAGAAGGCTGGAACAGAGCTCAGGCTGGAGACGGTGAGGTAGTAAGGTCTTTCCTGCCTCCTCCGCCGCCCAGACTAGGTTGGAGTCCCTGCAGGACTCTCTCAAAGCACCTTGCAACTGTATGTGCAGTGTTCATTTTATCTACTAAACTTTATTTGCGTAAGGGTAGGAACCATGCCTATCTTATGCAGCATTGCATAACCGGAGCTGGACACAGTGTCTGGCATGTATTTGCTGAATAATTGAATAAAATAGAGGAATGTAGTTTAATTCATTAGATACTGGTTAAGAATAAATGACAAGTCTTCGTATTTGATGAAGGAAAAGAGTCACAGGTAACTTTAGAGCCTGAGAGGACAATAATAAAGTTGGGAAGGTAAGATATTAGTTTTCTATTGCTATAAAACAAATGACCACAACCTAGTGGATTAAAACAATACAAAATTCTGTGGGTCAGGAGTCTGGGCAGAGCTTAACCGGGTCCTCTGCTCAGGGTCCTACAGACTGCAGTCAAGGTATCAGCCAGGGCTGATGTTTTCATCTGGAGCTTGGGCCTCTTCCAAGCTCATGCAGACTCTTGGTAGAACTCAGTTCCTTGCAATTATAGGACTGAGCCCCTCAGCTCCAAGAGGCTATCCTCTCACTAAGCAATTCAAGGTCTTCAGGGGAGTGTCTCTCTTGCTTCGAGTTTCTTCTTTCAAGGAAAGTCTGCACCCTCTTTTAGGTCAGGCCCACGTAGGGCAATTTCCCTTTTGATGAATTCAAAGTCAACTGATTAGGGATCAGAATTACATCTGCTCAGTCTTTTCACCTTTGCCATATTCCGTTGGCTAGAAGCAAGTAACAGACTCTACCCACGCTGAAGAGGAGAGTTACACAAAGATGTGGATACCAAGTGGGGGGAATCACAGGGAGCCACTTTGAAATTCTGCAGCTCAGTCTTTTTAGCTTTGAGTGTTGGTGGGAGACAAAAAACTAGTGATGGGTGAAAAGTCAAAGTGGGCCTTGTGGATTTGGCACAGTTGATACTATGAGAGAAGGTTTATTACCCAGAGAGAAAAAGCAAAGGGACAAAGACACTCTTGGTTTTGGGAAAATATTTACTATTTAGGAAAGGAAAGGGACCTAGCAAAGTAGAGAAAGATGAGCAAGATGTAGGAGAGGAGCTTGTAACGAACGGTCACATAAGCAGGAAGGAATTTCAAGAGCCTGTTGATTAGTAGAGGTGAATGGGGCAGCACTCAAGGAGAACACTGATGAAGCCACTCATTTGACTATGCAGTGACCTTAGAGAAAACTGTTGTGGTGCAGGTGTAGCTAACGTCAGAGTCGAGGTGGTAGGAGGTTAATGGGGCAGGAGATGTTTAAGTGATAGAAGAGGGTGCTCGGTGCAGGCCTCTGAGAACTCCCACATCAGTCGGAGGCAGGGCTGGGCCAGGAGTCACTGCTTCCAGAAGAGGAGGAGCTTCCCCAGGTCTATTTCAGTCTAGCTCTGCCTACAAGGCCCTCAGTTGTCTTTCATTCTGAGATGTGTGAGGTAGCACTACAGGCTGCATTTAGGCTGTTTTGGGCCTCTTCTGGGCAAGAAAAAATGAGACTTTTAGTACAAAACATGAGTAATCTACCAACTTGGGGAAATCTGAGGTAGGGAACCTTTCTGCTCTCTGAATAATTAAAAATTGACTCTTTCATCTAGTTCTGTGAGTTGAATTTTTAATGATGAGTAAAAATCCTTACGTGGTTTCTTTTTGGCCAGCCCTTATTTCTTTTAAGCCAGGAGCCCAGTTACCCTAGCTGTTTTGCAGAAATCAAGTACAATTCCAAGGAAATGATATAGTAGGAAGCGTTAAGCAATTGTTCAAACCCAAGATAGATATTCTGAGGCTCTTGAAATAACCAGCATTGAAAACGGGTATCATTAATCAAATGCGGTAGAAGCTAAATGCCATGTAGCAAATGCCATGTAGAAGCTAAATTTAATTCTAATATCACAAATCCATAAATGAGACTGTTTCTCTTTATGGTGTCCCGGGATTGTGTCCACCTTCTCTCCTTTCATTCAAAAGATCAACCTGAAATAATTTTGTTTTTATTTTGAGACTCATGTAGCTAACAGACAAACACAAAGAGTATCATCTGATTCCATTAATATGGCAAAAACTTGTCCAACTTTCTTGTATCTCAATTTAATTATTAGTTAAAAATATTTATTTCTATCATAGAATAATTCACATAAGTATTTTCACCATCTTCTTTTATTCTTTATCATTTATCCCATGTTAAAAATTCCTGGATAAAAATACGATGCGTATGGACATATATACACTACCAAACGTAAGATAGATAGCTAGTGGGAAGCAACCGCATAGCACAGGGAGATCAGCTCGGTGCTCTGTGACCACCTAGAGGGGTGGGATAAGGAGGGTGGGAGGGAGGGAGACGCAAGAGGGAAGAGATATGGGAACATATGTATATGTATAACTGATTCACTTTGTTATAAAGCAGAAACTAACACGCCATTGTAAAGCAATTAAACTCCAATAAAGATGTTAAAAACAAACAAACATCTGACCCTCTGAAATCAATGTCTCTGCAATGATTCAAACTCTTAAGGTCTGTTTCTGAAATGCAAGCTAGAAAGCAAGCTGTTAGATTTCCTTACTAAATTAAAATTTGCTTTTGCTCTCTTGGGAAAGAACACTAAACTTGATTTCCAATGGACCTAATTTAAAGCCACTTACTGGCTTCATTCAAGTCACTTCACCACTCTATTTTTTCACTTTTCAGGGCTGTGATGACTTGGTTAAAGAGATGATTTAGGCTTTGGCAAAGCATAAAGGAAAGCATCGACAAGACAAAAAGACAGCCTACTGAATGGGAGAAGATATTTGCAAATGATAAGACAGATAAGGGATTAATTTCCAACATATATAAACAGCTCACAGAACATCAAAAAAACAACCAACCTGATTTAAAAATTTAAATTTAAAATGGGCAGAAGAACTCAATAGTCATTGAGGAAATGCAGATGGCCAAAGATGCTCAACACCACTAATCATCAGGGAAAAATGCAAATCAAAACCACAGTGAGATACCTCACTTGTCAGAATGGCTATCATCGAAAAGAACACAAATAAATGCTAGCGAGGCTGTGGAGAAAAGGGAACCCTCCTACACTGCTGGTGGGAATGTCAATTGATACAGCCACTGTGGAGAACTGCGTGGGGGTTTCTCACAAAACTACAAACAGAACTACCATATGACCCAGCAATACCACTCCTGGGTATATATCCAAAACATAAACAAAAGCACTAATTCAAAAAGATACATGCATCTCAATGTTCATAGCAATGTTATTTGCAATTGCCAAAGTATGAAGCAACCTAAGTGTCCATCAACAGATCAATGGATAAAGAAGCTGTGCGTGTATATATATATATTCCATTATATATATAATACTGAGTATATATACATATATACACACACATATACATATATGGCTGAGTAGTATTCCATTATATATATAATACTGAGTGTATATATATATATACACACACATATACATATATGGCTGAGTAGTATTCCATTATATATATAATACTGAGTATATATACATATATACACACACATATACATATATGGCTGAGTAGTATTCCATTATATATATAATACTGAGTATATATACATATATACACACACATATACATATATGGCTGAGTAGTATTCCATTATATATATAATACTGAGTATATATACATATATACACACACATATACATATATGGCTGAGTAGTATTCCATTATATATATAATACTGAGTGTATATATATATATATATATATATATATATACACATATACATATACATATATATATGTATATATATGTATATATATAGTATGCTAGTGCGGTAAGTGGAAGAATGAAGAAAAATAAAGCTAATTTATTTGGTTGAGGGCTAATGACTTGTTGAGAAAATAGAAATAAGCCCCAGACTGGCTGACTTCAAGTGAAGTTAATTGTATTTAGCAACTTTCTATATTCTCTTACATGGGTTAACTCAAATGATGGTTATTCCTTGGAGGGATTGATATATTTAGGTACCCAAGAAGTCATCAGATGTGCCCTATTGGTGATAGGGCTGGGGACACATTGATTCAATACAGTATATATTTACTGAACACCTATATTTACTGAATGGACCAGGCACACTGGTTGAGAAAGCCTAACTAACATGTGGGAGTTACGCTAGTATTTTTTGAAAGAATATTTTTCTGCAACGGGATCACATGGGGGAACTTGTTAATAATGCAGATTTCAGGGCTTCACCAGAATCGGTGAATCTGCATTTTAAATAAAAAACGTAGATTAATGGGCAATAAAGTTTGAGACTGCCTAGATCTAGAATTTGGCAACATACGTAGGCACATGTGTGTGCTGGGACTATTTTTTCATATTAATAAGCAACAGTTTATGCTATCTGTACACAGTAATAAATACATCAATAAGCTGTATTCTCCCAGGATGGACATTAGGTTCTTGGGAAGTTGTAATATTTTCTTTAGGTCACTAAGTCCATAGTTAGCATTTGCATCGGCAGGCGGACTCTCAACCACTGCGCCACCAGGGAAGCCCTATCATAGCACTTTTTAAAAATCAGACCTTTTGTTTGCATTGTTTGTTTCTGCTGGGTAGATAAACTTCTTCTAAATTATCTTTAGACAATCTTGATGAGCAGGATATGAAGACTCTCTCCTCAGCTCTCGAAATTAAGGGAACATGGAAACCCCAAAGACTGTTGATGGCATTTGTCTTAAGAAGAGTTGTCCAAGAAGAGCTTACCCCCACAAAATAAAGAGCCAGCCACTTTGCTGGTTCTGCTGTCTCAGACTTTAGTGGATTCTGTGATCCTCGTGCTTTTCAGTATAGATGAGTGATGGTTGATGTTCTCATGTTTTTTCTCTTCTGCGTGCACTTACTTAGGCATTTTTTATTTGTTCTTTGTTTTTGTTTGTTTGTTTGCAATAAGAACTGGAAATAATTCAGGCATGTGACACCATGTAAGAGATTGAGTGTTCTCCTGTCTTCTCACGTCTGTGTCTCTGGCTGTTCCTTTTGGCTGTGTAGTTCATTAATTCCCCACGTGAGAGCATGGACTGTTATGATGCAGTAACAAACAACTGTAAAGTTGTCGTATCTGCAAATAAGATTTATTTTTCACTCTACAGGGGAAATCACAGGCCAGCAAGATAGGCTCTGCCCATGTAACCTCACTCTAGAACCCACGCTGTCAGGAGCACTGCTGTGACTAGGCAGAGGGAGCTCCGGGGAGTTCTGCATTGGTCCAGTGCCCTGGCCCAGAAGTGATACACATGTCAAACATGATGTACATGGTCCATCTAATAAGGATTGCACCAAGGGGATAGTTAGTACATGGCTGTCATGGGTCTGGAGAGAGAGAGAGCTGGAAACATTTGGAGAATAGCAGGAATG
>NW_006780143.1:2847511-2853318 GCF_000442215.2 Lipotes vexillifer
TAACATGCCCTCAACTAAAACACTAGAGATAATTTTTTCCAGCTGATAAAGGAGCTCATTAACTTCTTCTCCCACATTACTTAGTAAATTCTCACTCAAAACCTCAGATTAGGGGTATTGTCATCAAACTTTAAGGCCAAGGATAGATTTATTAGTTTTCTATTGCTGTACAAAGTTAGTGGCTTAGATAATGTATTCATTATCTCATCATTTCCAAGGATCAGAAATCTGGGTGTGGATTGGCTGGGTGTTCTGCTCAGGGTCTCATCAGGCTGTAATCAAGGTGTCAATAGGGCTCAATCCCATCTGAGGCTTAGGTTCCTCTTCCAGTCTTACTGGTTGTTGGCAGAATTAAGTTCCTTGGACTTGTGGGAGTGAAGTCCCCAGATTCTTGCTGGCTATTGGACAGGGACCACTGTCAGTTCTTAGATGTCACCCTCAGGTCCTTGCCACACAGTGGTTGTTCTCTTCTTCAAGGCCAGCAGGAGAAATCTCTTTCACTTAGAATCCTTCTGATGACTTTTAAAGGCTCTTCTGGTTAGGTGGGCCAGGCCCACCTAGAATAATCTTTCTTGATTAACTCAAAGTCAACTAATTAGGGATCTTAATTACATCTGTAAATCCCTCTGCCATATAGCATAGCATGATTATGGGAGTGATATACCATTATATTGACAGGTTCCTCTTACAGTCAAAGGGAAGGGATTATATAGGGCACATAACACTGGGGGCAGAAATCTTGGTGACCATCTTAGAATTCTGCTGACACAGAGACACAGAGGGGGCCACATCTGTGCAATTAGAAGCCAGTCTTGAAAGCTGGTAGTGTTTGGGACCATCTTAATAACTGGCATTACAGAAAAAATTTGTTGGATTGTCCAATGAATCAACATTTAAAACATAAAAAGGACAGAGTGAGGGAAGGAAGGAAGGAAGGAAGGAAGGAAGAAAACATACATGAAGTAACTTCAAGTTGAGAGGGCCATGAGGCAGTGATGGGATGGTGTGTGTATCAGATCAGCCTCCCAAATGCTATACTTCCAGTTTATTCCCAAGCGTCGCACTGTCTCTTCAGTAGAGATGTGTGACATTCTTAGATGGCACTTGATGGTGTGTTTCATTGTATCTCCTTCTGGAGATAGCATTTCTTTTTAAGGTTTACTCTAAAGGAACTCTGCATTATTCTTTTCTAGAGAGAGGAACATTGGTTGCTCTGCTTAACTGCCTAAGATGGCACATTATTCTATAATATGTGCAGTATTGCCCAGAAGTAATTTTCCTTTTATTTTTGCCCACAGAGTGGAAAATTAAGGTTGAAATGCAACTTTATTTTTGCTTTTCCCAGAAGAGGTGACGGTGTAGTTTTTCCTGCCTGTTTTTCGGCAAGCAGTGAAATATTATTTTGGCTACAACTGTTGAGTCCTTCATCCTATTTTGGCAGATGTTTTATGTAGAGAGTCTCCTGCCCTTGTTTATGCCCCAGAGACCCATCCCAGGGTCTTGCAGGATGTAGGGGGATTTCCCTCCCAGAGCCTTTGTGACCTGGTTTTTCTGCCTGACACCATACTCACATATGCCTTTGCATGCTCTTCTTTTTCTAACTGGAGAGAGTTATTCCCAATCTCTTTAAAACATATCTGCCCAAGAAATACCACTTTTTGGACTTAAGAAATGGAGAATTTTTAAAGAAGACTTGACCATCAATGGTTTTGATTTCTTTGGTCCTGAGTATTAACACAATAGTAAAATCATTGACCAAGGGAGACTGGGTACATTTTAAGAGACTTTCTCTTGATTTCACTATTTTCTGTCTCCTGTTAGCCCTTCTAAAATCCATCCCAATGGATTAAAATTTTTCCAATGAAGAATTTAAAGAACTGTAATAAAAAACTACTAAGATTATCTTTTAGGTCCACTTCTATAGATCTTTTCTTCCATTTACATTTAACATCATTTTGTGACCAATACCTAAGATGAGAAAAGTGTTATTTAATTTTTTTCCAGCTAAGGAAACTTTAAAGAGTCTATAGGGTCCTGAAACATCCATTCAATATTCATTCAACATATTTCTTGAGTAAGTACTTTGAGCACAACACTGCCCTGAGCATTTGAGACATAGTAAAAAGACCTAGTCTCTGCCCTCAAGGAAGATAACTGGTAGAAAGAGCATCAGTTTTGGGCTTCCCTGGTGGTGCAGTGGTTGAGAGTCCGCCTGCCGATGCAGGGGACACGGGTTCGTGCCCCGGTCCGGGAAGATCCCACATGCCGCAGAGCGGCTGGGCGCGTGAGCCATGGCCGCTGAGCCTGCGCGTCCGGAGCCTGTGCTCCGCAACGGGAGAGGCCACAACAGTGAGAGGCCCGCGTACCGCAAAAACAAAAAACAAAAAACAAAAAAAAACAAAAAAAAACAAAAAAAAAAAAAAAAGAAAGAGCATCAGTTTAGAATCAAACAGACCTGAGTTTGAATTCCTATTCTGACATCTGCTGGGTATAAACCTTATGCATATTATGTTTTTCTCTAAATCTCAGTTTCTTGTCTGTAAATGAACATAATAAACCATATCTCCTCAGATTGTGAGTATTCAAAGACTCTAGTGACATAAAAAAAATATTACATCTTGGGCCTCCCTGGTGGCGCAGTGGTTGGGAGTCCGCCTGCCGATGCAGGGGATACAGGTTCGTGCCCTGGTCCGGGAGGATCCCACATGCCGCGGAGCGGCTGGGCCCGTGAGCCACGGCCGCTGAGCTTGCGCGTCCGGCAACGGGAGAGGCCACGACAGTGAGAGGCCCACATATCGCAAAAAAAAAAAAAAAAAAAAAATTTCATCTTGACCAAGTTGAAATTATCCAAGGAATGGAGGCGTCATTTAGTATTAAAAAAATACATAAATAAAATCCACAAAGAATACCTACCAAAAACCTGGAATAAATATCTTTATTAATGATCAAATGTTAAAAGCATTCCATTTAAAATCAGTCATAAGTTAATACTAGTCATTATCACCACTTCTGTATTCAACATTACATTGGAGTTACTAGCCAACACAGTATGACATGAAAAAGAGAGAAAAGCGTAAGCATTGAAAAGCAGGAAATATGACTGATAATATTTATGCAGGATATGACCAACTGCAAGAGAGCCCAAAGCAACCTATATACAAAGTATTGGGGGTTTTCAGGCTGGCTTGATAGTATGATCAATATATTAAAACTAATTTTATTTGTCTACTCTAGCAACAAATAATTGGCAAACATATTTTAAAAGATTTTCTTTTATAAAGAACCTAGAAATGAACTTAACAAAGGGCTTCCCAGGCCAGTATGGAAAAAAATTATAAATCTTGTTTGAAGACCTTATCCAGATTATATTCCATGGCCAAGAACTATAATCACTAAGAATTATATGCATATCCTCAACTCCATTGCACTTTTCATTGCTTTAACATGCTGGCCTGCCTAACCATAATCATGGTACACTTGTATATATGTACCACATAGTCTTTATCCATTCATCTGTTGATGGACATTTAGATTGCTTCCACATCTTGGCTATTGTGAATAGTGCTACTATAAACATAGGGGTGCATGTATCTTTTTGAATTATAGTTTTGTCCGGATTCAGGCCCAAGAGTGTGATTAATGGATCACATGGCAGGTCTATTTTTAGTTTTCTGAGGAACCTCCATACTGCTTTCCATAGTGGCTGCACCAACTTACATTACCACCAACAGTGTAGGAGGCAAGACCTACACTGTTATGTTTTATGGCTGGGTAATATTCCATTGTATATCTGTGCCACATCTTCTTTATCCATTCATCTGCCACATCTTCTTTATCCATTCATCTGTCGATGGACACTTAGGTTGCTTCCATGTCCTGGCTATTGGAAATAGAGCTGCAATGAACATTGTGGTACATGACTCTTTTTGAATTATGGTTTTCTCAGGATCTATGCCCAGTAGTGGGATTGCTGGGTCGTATGGTAGTTCTATTTGTAGTTTTTTGAAGAACCTCCATACTGTTCTCCATAGTGGCTGTATCAATTTACATTCCCACCAACGGTACAAGAGGGTTCCCTTTTCTCCACACCCTCTTCAGCGTCTGTTATTTGTAGGTTTTTTAATGATGGCCATTCTGACTGGTGTGAGGTGGTACCTTATTGTAGTTTTGATTTGCATTCCTCTAATAATTAGTTATGTTGAGCATCTCTCATGGGCCTGTTGGCCATCTGTATACCTTCTTTGGAGAAATGTCTGTTTAGGTCTTCTGCCCGTTTTTCAGTTGGGTTGTTTTTGGGGTTTTTTTGTCATTGAGTTCTATGAGCTGTTTGTATATTTTGGAAATTAAGCCCTTGTTGGTTGCATCATTTGCAGATATTTTGAGAAGACATTATTTTTCAAAATTATTTTTGAAAGAGAAAATTTTGATGATTACTAAGTTAGTTGACTACTTGATATATTTTTCTCTTTGCAAAATGCCAACTTCTCCCAGATTCTCTCTATCAGCTGATGACCCTGCTTTCTATGCACTGAAGAAAAATGAAGCAATCAAATGAGAACTTACATGAACCACCCACCACATCTGCATACCCATTAGAATCTGCACCCACACGCTTACAATTCTTCCTGCTCCTGTAGATGAACTCCCCAAGCTTTGAACTAAACCCAAGCCCTCTCTTTATGCACAGGCCCCATCCCTTCTTATCCATTCCAGTATATTGCTATAGCAATTTGACTATCTCCTGCATCATCCATTGTTTCCCCTTTATACTGGGATCCTTCCTGTTAGTATACAGATATGCTATTATTTTCTCTCATCCTAAAAACAAGAACAAAAACCTGTCTTGATCTTTCCCTTCCAGCAGCCACCCATTTCCCTCAACCCCTTTATATATGATTTTATAATTTATAGCAAAATTCCTTGAAAATGTTATCTATTCTCAATTCTTTGATTTTCACTTAGACCCACTTCAATGAGGTCCCTCTCCCACTACCGTTGCTCTTGTCAAGGCCACCGGTGGCCTCTGCTTTGCTATGTCCAGTGGTCAGTTCTCAGGCCCCATTTTACTGGACCTAATAACAGCATGTGACACACTCTCCTTAAAATCGGCTTCTTCGGGCTTCCCTGGTGGCGCAGTGGTTGAGAGTCCGCCTGCCGATGCAGGGGATACGGGTTCGTGCCCCGGTCTGGGAGGATCCCACATGCCGTGGAGCGGCTGGGCCCGTGAGCCATGGCCGTTGAGCCTGCTCGTCCGGAGCCTGTGCTCCACAATGGGAGAGGCCACAACAGTGAGAGGCCCACATACGGCAAAAAAAAAAAAAAAAAATCGGCTTCTTCACTTGACTTCTAAGACCCCATACTCTCCTGGAGATTTTTTCTGGTCACTCCTTCTCAGTACCCTTTGCTGATTCTTCCTTATCTGTCCAGCTTCTAAGAATTGGAATGTTCCAGAGATCAGTCCTTAGACCTCTCTGTTCTCTCTGCATACATTCCCTAGTCATCTCATTCAATCTCATTGCTTCAAATAGCATGTTATCTGCCTGCTCCAGGTATCTTCTCTGTCCCTCTAGATCTGTTCTCCATCTTTCCCCTGTTCTTTGCCTCAGGACGTTGGCTTGTATTTACTTATCAACCAGCCTCTGTCCCTTCTGGCTTCTGGTTGGTTATAAACATTGGTGCACAGTGGCAGGATATTAAGGGGAGAGAGAAGCGTGAGGCTGGGGTATTTATTCCCTTGGCTCCTTCTGGGTAAGAACTCTTAACTAAAGGTGTCTCCTCTCGAGACCCCCTTTTCCACCCAACTCTTT
>NW_006780143.1:2853328-2863859 GCF_000442215.2 Lipotes vexillifer
GTTTCCCCTGTTCTTTTGGTGCTTGCAACCCGCAGAGTTTTCCAAGATTCCTTGGGTTTCCCTAAATGCCCACCTCTAAAAATAGTCTCTCTGTAAATAAATTCTCCTTAAATATTCCTGATTTGCACATGCTATTATTTTCTGTTGGGATCCTGACTGATAACAGTTCAGTGACTTCCAAATGTATAACTTCAGTTGGTGTCTCGCTTCTGAACTCCAGCCTTCTGTATCCAGCAGGCCACAGAGAACCTCCTCTGAGCTGTCTACTAGAAATCTCAAACTTATCATGTCCAGTTTTGAGCTCCTGACATTCTCCCTCCAACCTGTTTTCCCCTTCTCTGTAAATGGCAACAGCGTCTTTCCTTTGCTCAGGCATATCTCTTGGACTAATCAGTTCTTGAAACCTCTCCCACCTCACATCTCATTATCAGCAAATCCTCTTGGTGCTACTTCTCACTGGCCACTTCTCACCACCCCATTACTATGACCCCGGTCCGAGCCACCATCACAGCTCATCTGAATTATTGTAGGAGCCTCATATATGGCCTCCCTGCTTACTTCCTGCTCCATAGGTTCTCAACACAGCAGCCAGGGCAGTCCTGTTATGCACAGTCAGATCACATCCCTCCTCTGGTCATCAGCCCAGCCTCACTCTGACCCACGTGAGTGGGTCCCTGTCTCCTTTTTGACCTCATGTCTTACAACTCCTACCTTAGTTATTTTTCCTATTGTCTTCTCCCTACCAGAATCTATGTTCCATCATGGCAAGGAATTTGTCCCTTGGAGTAAGTGTCTGGCACAGAGCAGTTGAATTTTGAGTGAATGAAAACACTTTATAGAGACCTAAATAAATGGAGACACACTGTTTTAATGGATAGGGAAACTCAGGATTATGAAGATGCCAGTTTTCCTCAAATTGATCTATAAACTCAGTGCTATTCCAATAAGAATCCCAGCAGAGGTTTTCAAAGAACTTGACAAATCGATTCTAAACATATATTGATGAGCACAGCCTAAGAATAGCTAAGCAGTCTTGAAGAAGAATAAGGTGGGAAAATTTGCCTTTCCTGACAGCAACATTTTTTTCATAAAGGTATGTTTAATAACACTAGGTGGTATAGGTTCAGGACTAAACAAATTGATGATAGAACAAGATAGAAAACCCAGAAGCAGACCTGTGTATATGGAAACTTAATATATGACAGAAATAGCATTGCAGTCATTGGAAAAAGGGAGGATAATTCCATAAATTTTCCTGGGACACTTGCTTATACATATGGAAAACAAGTGAAATTGAATCCCTATCTCACACCATACACATAATGAATCTCAGGTGAATTGAACTTAAATGCATACAGCAAAACTTTAACATTTTTAGCATAAAAGAAAAGAATATATCTTTATGACTTTGGAGTAGAGAAGGACTTATTAAAAAGACCAAGAAAGTACTAACCATGAAGAAAATATTGATAAATCTGCCCACATAAAAATGAGGAACATTTGTTCATTAAGAGACACTATTAAAAAAGTGAAAATATGTTATACAAGATGGAAGAAGATATTTGGAACAAATACAACTGACAAATGATTATTATTCAGAATATATAAATAACTCCTAAAATCAATTAGAAAAATGCAAATATCTCAAAATGAAAACGGGCAAAAGTCTTGAACAAGCTTTCACAGAAGCAGAAACACAAATGAACAATATTCATGATAATATTAATCAGTAATCAGAAAAATTCAAATTCATATTTGCAGTGGAAATCACTAGATTTATTTTTAAATCAAAAAATGCTATGAAGTGAAGCATGAGTGAGGATATGGAACAAATGGAAATCTTACACACTGCTGATGGAAAAGTCAATAGGTACCATCATGTGAAAAACAATTTGGTATTATCCTTTAAATGTGAACTTTCACATGGATACCCAGAGACCTGCTTAGGAATATTTATAACAGCATTGTTTATAATAACATACATCAAACAACTCCGTTCAAAGAAACACAATTTTAAGAGACTAGAAATAACCCTGATGTCCCTTGACTATATGAATGTATAAGTTGTATATATTCACACAATATAATATTTAAGAACACGAATGAACCACAACTACTCACTGGCCATCTTTCCAGTGTTACTGGCCTGTGTTGCTCCTATCCCAGCAGGACATGCAGCTCAGCTCCAGGACGAGACAGCCAGCCCTCCCAGGAACAACGTGGACTTTCAGGGCAGGCCCTTCTCCCTTCCCCTGACTCATTCTGCTCCTGGCTTCACACTGCCTGCACCCTACCCGCAAAGCACTCTGTGTGTATGTGTGTGTGTAGGGGAATGAGTGAAGGGAGGATTCCAAATAGTGTCAGGATTCTGCTAGGAAGGAGGAGGGAATGGGTGCTGGGTAGGCAGCCATTGTCCACCTGTCTGTCCCTCCTTATGCTACTAACTCCTTGAGGGGAGGGACCATGTCATAATTACCTCTGCATTCCCTGAGCACAGTGCCTGGCACACCTCAGGCATTCAAGAAATACTGAACAAAAGACTAGCCTAAGTCAGACCTAACTGGTCCGACCTAGTGAAAGAGAAATGAGGTCAAGAGCCTCTCACCAGCACCAGCACACTCACTGGGAAAGCTGGAACCTACAGGTAAGGAAATGGGTGGATGGTGAATTAGGAAGTAGAGGTATTTTAAGGGCTTTATTGGACTAACAAAAGAAAAGCTCACTGGTTGGGGCAGCAGCCTCCCCTGGAGTGACAGGGTGTTGTTTTTTGATGCAAGTGTCCTGAAATCTTCAGAAGTAACTCCACAATGAGGTGGTATTTTCCTAATCTTAAAAGGAACACAGCAGACGCTTTTGTCCTCCAGTTGCCAGGGTGTGGAACATAGCTTACCATTCAACTGGAACAATGTTTTTGGCATCAGTGCCTTCAGTAGCCTTCTCAGCTCGTCCCCTGCTCAAGCCAGCCACTTACTGGACGGGCCGGCTGGCATGACAATGCTTAGACACCAGGTGTCCTGGACCTACTCACTTGCTCCCTGTTTTCCCAAGTAGCCCAGTGTTAATGTTTTGCATCCCTCTTGTCATGACTGATTTACCAGCCCTGTGTCTGATGAGGTACAGAGAAACCCCAAACTTTCCTGACTTATGGTAAAAAAAATCAAGATCTGGCCAGTATATTCAAACATCCAGGACAAAAATTGGCCCCATCCCTGCCTCCACACCGGGGTCACTTTGTATGGTTATATGCTTTCTGCCTTGCACCAAGGCCCTGCTGAGGGGCCAGGGCTAATCCAGACAGCACTATGCTCGCTAAACCTGTGATGGGGTTCAATCCTGGGCCTGGAGGAGGGGGCCTTAGGGCTCATAGGGCATCAGTTGCGTGCCTGAGGCACCTTTGTCTAATTGGCACAGAGACCTAATATTTCTTTCCCATCCTGTCCTGAGGATGGACCCAGAAGCCCCGGACTGATTTGCGATTGCTTCCTGCCCTAGCTATGGCTGGGAATGAGACCATGTACATAATGGTGTGATCCAGGCCTATCTTCCTGGCCCTGTTCCTGGAGATCTGTGTCTCCCTGTGCTGCCTGTCTGCGAGCATCTGCTGGCCCAGGAAGCACCCTGTGCTGTGAGACCATGGCTGCCCAGCCTGCTCCCAGCCTTCCCTGGCTGCTGCTGGTCCCGGCTTTCAGTCCTGACTCTTCAAAACTTAGACTTAGCACTGACAGCAGCCTCTAATCAGGACAAGAAGGGATTGTTTTCCATCAGGCCAAATAAGACATCTTTGAGTAGCCAGCCTTCACCCCCTGCGGCACCCTACACGTAACCTTGTTTACAGATAGCCTCTTGGACCCTTCTGTTCCAGCACCCCTCCCAACCCGTTCTTCTGGTCCCCGGCCACCGAGTTCATTCCACTGTTATCTCTCATCCCATGTATCTAGATTACAGATCATATTTCTCTATTATTTTCAGCAATGTGCTCAGATGCTCAATAACATTCTTCATAGCTTGACCCAGCTCCTGAGAATCTCCCAACCTTATGCCTCCCCCCAGGAGTCACCCCCTTACACACACACGCACACACACACGCACACACACATATGCATACATGTGCAGGCACTCACGCACAGAGTCTGCTTTGGGAGTCTCCCAACCTTATGCCTCCCCCCAGGAGTCACCCCCTTACACACACACACACACACACACACACACACGCATACATGTGCAGGCACTCACGCACCGAGTCTGCTTTGGGAGTGGGATCCAGAGACGATTTGGTCACTGAAGCCATATACAGGGTAAGTCAGAACCCTGACCTGAAAGTCCACGTTGTTACTGGAAAGACTGGCTGTCCCATCCTGAAGCTGAACTGCTTGGCTCGCTGGGATAGGAGCAACACAGGCAAATAGGACCAGAAAGTCACAACTGGGACGGAATAAAAGATGAGGGGAAGTGGTCCTGTCAAAGATCACACTTTGGAAAACGTGCTTGGGAGCTGTCATGCCCCCTGCTTCCTTGCTCTGGCCCATCCCCATTTCTCTCTAGAAACTTTGCAGAGAACAGCTCCCTTTCTCCCCATAATTTATTCTAGCCACCTACTCATTCCAACACACTTTTTGATCTGATTCCTATGGCTCTGCTCCAGATGCTTGCTTCAGTCACCTTGGCAATGTGCCCACTTTGTACTATCCTTCCCCCTACCTGGCCCTCTCCCATGGGGAATCCTGGCATTAAGACTCCCCTGCACCCTGGCTTCAGGGAGTGTGAGCACCTTCAAGGCTGGGATCCCTTCATTATGTTCCTTTTCTATTCTCCAGAGCACCCAATGTGATTCTGGGCACACATCATATGATTAGTTGATGTTTGTTAATTGATTGATGGACAGATTCATTATAAGCACACTTCCATCACATCTTGTAAAGTGGTATTTTTCAACGTGTGCTGTGAGGATCCTTTACACCAGAATCTCATTGGGTATTTTCTAAAATGCAGAATCTTGGACCTCACTACACACTTACTAAATCAGAATTTCTGGAAGTAGAACTCTGGCATTTGCATTGTAGTGGATAAAAGATGGCCACAAATTCTTTGACATTTCTCCCATTGAGAGGTAGGGTCTGTTTCTCCTCCCCTTGAAATCTGGCCATGGCTGCTCTGAACAATGAGGTGATGCTATGCCAGTTCCAGGCCTAGGCTTGGTCTCTGGGAGCCCTGGACCACGTGGAGAGATGCTATGGCTACATGGAGAGCGAGAAGGTCCCAGCTGAACCAGATTTACACTCATCCAATTTGCCAGGCATGAGGGTGGAGCTATCTTGGACCCTCCAGGTGAGACCAGCCACCAGTTAAAAACCAATGGGTAACCCCAGATGTTCACAATGAGCAGAAGAATCACCCAGCTGAGCCCTGCCAGAACTCCTGACCCACAAAATCATGAGATACAATATAATGTTTGTTGCTGTAAGCCTCTATGTTTTGGGATAATTTGTCACATTCCCATGTGATAGATAACAAGAATATACAGATGTCACAAATTCTTCAGGTTATTCTTGTGTATCCTAGAATTTGAATCATTGTTGTAAAGGGATCTGACATTTAATGAGTGAAATTTTATATTAATGAATAGAAAATATGAGTACTTTCATAATTTGTTGTCTACATATTCTAGGGGAAGGAAGATATGGCAAAATAAAACCTCACCATTTATGTTGTTGAACTCATTTTGTTTATTGAGCAGTAGGCCAGTTCTGTTCATAGCACAAATAAGAGAGGGCCTCCAGCTCTCCTGAGCTTTTCTAGAGAATCCAGTTGCCACAGACAGTGTTAATAAACAATGTCACCCCAGTGGAATAAAATTCAGCTTTGGATTTAAAATGTAGTGAGCCCTGACAACATTTGGTTTGGAAATGTTTCCTTAGTCTATGCTTGCAGGCCAACCATAAGAAGATTTTTTTTTTTTTTTTTTTTTTTGGTTTTTCTCTTGGGAGTATATTTTAAGACTGAAGCTTGTGGATTTTTTTCAGGGTTCATAATGAAACCTTTAGGCTTGTAAGTCACATGACCGACCTCTGCTTTTGCCATAGTTTTGGATGAAAACCACAGGATATTACAAACCCCACTAGGATTAGTGATTTTTGTTTTGGTTTCTCAACAAAGCAGTTTGGACAAATCTGAAAAATTTTTACAGACTCAGCAGAGATCGGTGTGAAACTCAGCATCTTCCTTAGATGCTTCAGCTCAGCTTCAGTGGGTTTGGACAGGCTCAGTGCTTAAAAATGGAACTCTAAAAGCATAAAACCACACAAGCCAAAAATATTTTCCAAAATGAGTTTAACTAAGCTAAAGCTGCTGGGATTTGTGCCTTTTTTGTACAGACAAGTAAATGTGCCCCTTCCACCTCGACTCCCAGCCTGCCTTCAAGCTCATTGGGTCTGTTGTGTCACATGCTGAGTAGAGCTGTCCCTTTGGAACAGGACCCTGCCCTCTTCAAACACTCTTCAGAGGTGGCAGTATGTTTCCAAAAACTCAGTAATTCAAAGTCTGGCAAGAAATCCATCTCACCATTTATTTCTATTTTGTTCTTCTGACAAACAAACTGTCCCATATGGTGGTATCACTTGAGGATAGCTGACAAATAAATATAATCATCCTTAAAGCCAGCGGTTTCCAAACAACTGGTCTGGTCCATGGCAGGGCTTCAACGACTACTTGAGCCACTGGTTAGAAATACAGATTCCCAGGTAGCCCTGCTGAATCCGAATTTCTGGATGGGAGCCCAGGAACCTTCATTTTTAGTGAGTTGCTCAGATGATTGTACACATCCAAGTTTAGGAAACACTTCAGTGTTTTAAAAATACGACACTTCTGCTTCTGGCCAACATGGAATAATAGGGATTGGATTTATCCTCCTGCCTGAAACAACAACAAAGCTAAAAATGTATAAAAGAGTGTTTTTCAGACCCTGGACATAAGGCAGCCCATGATGGTGATCTCTGAGAAGGGAACGAATGAGTTTCCAGATGCCAGAAAGGGAGATGGGACAACACTTGGTATATAACAAATACAGTTAAAAAAAGAGATCATGAGAAGGTGATTTCATTTTACTCTACCGTGATTCTCATTCATGTCAGAGAAGAGTCATCACTCACTGGGGGCCTGGCTGAATAAACTGAGGTCCTTCCTTCCAGTGGGACATTCAGCTTCATAGGTGTGCATGTGCTGATAAGAGACTGAGCCACGTGAAGAATAGGTTTGCAGTACGCTCTTGTTTGTGCCTTAAAAAGAGAGATATTTACGTATTACAATATGCAGAATGTTTCTGTGGGAAACATAAGAAAGTGGTATGTTGGTTGTGTCTGAGGAATAGGCCTGGCAAATTGGGATGGGGTAGGAGGGAGATTCGTTTTATTGCACCCTTTTTGTCCTGTTAAGATATCTTAGAATGTTCCTTTGTGTTTCATTTTAAATAAAAAATCAAAATAAATGAGTCATCTTAAGGATTTCTTTAAACATTTTTGATTTTCCAAAACTCATCTGTCATATAACTCTTTAGGAAAGCATCGACCATGTAAAGCAATTATTACAATATGACCCATGCAATCATTTATTCTATATATCATTCACAATTTAGTTTGTCTTTTATTCATCTGGCATATAATACAATACTACACACCAAAAACTGACAACAAATTACATCATTATTATGTTTCAACTTGTTTAGAAGATGGGTTGTTGTCATTGTTGTCTGTTCATTTCCAAAATACGAGTTTAAAATGATTTAATTGTTTTTGGAGTCTGGCACAGTCCCACACAATGCCCAGCATCAATTATCTGGTTACATACACATTCCTGCGGCTATTTCTAAAATCTACCAAATAGTTCTACTTTAGACTTCCAAGTATCAGAAGAGTGTGATGTTCTAAGGCCCTTGTTTTCTCTTTGCATGTGTACATGTAAGACAAAGAAAAGCTTTCAGGTCAGAATGTTTCTTCCCTCAGGCCATGGTCAGCCTCCCCACTGGATGTCCATGGTCAGACATCCAGTAAAAGGGGACCCTGCACTGCACTTGCTACTGTACTTCTTGTTCTTTTCTTAAGGATGTGCCATATACATGTTTTTTGTTGTTAAGCAAGAGATGAGCTATATAAATTATCTAAAATTTTGCTTGTGCAAACAATAAAGATTTTGTAAGTTTAAAGAATTAAGAGGCCCAAAGAATAGATTTAATCAAAGAACCAATGTCAGGAATTCCCTGGCGGTCCAGTGGTTAGGACTCCTGTGCTTCCACCGCAGGGAGAACAGGTTCGATCCCTGGTCGGGGAACTAAGATCCTGCAAGCCACATGGCCTGGCCTAAAATAAAAATAAAAGAAAACTAGGAAGAAAAAAAAAAAAAAAGAACAAATGTCAAAGAAAGTGATTCAGAGAATCTAAATAACTGTGAAATCATTTCATTCTTATAAGCTTCTGATATATCCCATTATGCTTTCTCTGCTTCTGTATTCTCACCACTAGAGCAAACAAGGCCAGTTCTCTCTCTCTTAAATTCCTTCTCAAAAACAATGGAAAAAGAAGGAAAATATGGATATGTTTGTGTTTGTATTAGCATAAACACTGGGCATATACACAAGAAACTAACAATATGCTTACTTATAAGGAGTGGGTGGGAGTGGGGAGGGACTGAAGTAGATGGGGGCAGACCTCTCAGCATATACATTTTATAGTGCTTTCATAATGAACTGTTTTTCAAATTTAAATTTAAAAATATTTCTCAAAGTTTATCTCGTTTCATAAAACATTTATGTAGCATGCCTAAGCCTGGGTTGAATGGATTGAAGTTGCATAAACTGAGTAAAAGAACAGAAAGCTGAAATCCAACCTCCACCTCCTCCTCTACTTATCAATTTGGATGAAAAAAGATCTCGCGGAATTGTCTCACTGATTTTCTTCTGGCTGCCATTTTCCATGGCTTATATCAGATGAGTCTGTAGGTCCTTAGAACACTTTGAAAAATAAGAGACAAAATTCTACTTTGTGTAATCTTTCCTTCTGGAGACTTTTGGGCACCTCACTACAGAATCACATATGTACACATTGGGATAAAAGAAGCGAACCAAACAAAGAGGATCCTGGGAAGGAAAAGATATTTGTGTGTGTGTGTGTGTGTGTGTGTGTGTGTGTGCGTGCGCGCGCGCATGCGCAAGGGGCTGGGTGAGACAGCAGAGAAGGACTGGAGGTATTTCCCAGTGTAAATATTAGAGGTTTAATTTTTGCAGAACAGCTTTTCTGGTGAAATATTGCTGACTGTATTTGGAAGTTGATAATATAATTCAGTTCTCCTCTGGGTATTGTGGGTATTCTATGATTTTCTTGGTTGAAATGCCTCCCTCCCCACCCCAGAATAGTAGAAAGACTGAAAAATTTCATATTGGACACTTTCCCTTTTGAGGAATAATTTAAGCACTACCATATGTCTTTTTATTTTGTCCTTCTCTGCCTCTCACAAACCGCTGGGCTTTGAAAATGCAAAAACAAAACAAACACGAACACGCTGGAGAAGTGTGTGTGTGTGTGTGTGTGTGTGTGTGTGTGTGTGTGTGTGTGTGTTTAAAATCACTCTCGTGATTGCCCAGTCACTGGGCCATGGTAATTATCCAGGAAGGTGTTTGAAGATATGCTCCACTGAAGGGGAGTGATAACAACCTTCAGAAACTGTTTAGTCCCCAGGAACTAAAATCAGTCTGATGGCAGCTGCACAAGATGGGAAGGAATAATCGTTGAAATTAGACCAAGGAGTAAAGTGTGTTTGCTCTCAGCCACCATTCTCAGAAAAGCTCAAGTCCAGGTAGCATACATTTTTCCTGAGATGAATTCTAGGGTGTTTTCCCTCGGTCATAGCCTGCTCCCAGGCACTCATAGCGAGTTGGTCTCTTTCCTGGGTGTTGTGTAGCATTATTGTCCCATATTCATAGTGAGCTGTCAGATTCCCAGAAGCAGAGGCCCATTTCTGAAGCATCCAAATCAGTCTAGAAATAATAAGTCTGGTTATTTGATTTTTCACAGCTCTTTGCCTTTTCCCCACACTGAGGAGTTATAGAGCTGACTTTATTTGCATCAAACAGCTGTGGAAGTTAAAGTTATCCCAGATTGGAGGTATATAACTTATTTGCAAAGTGCAGTGATTATTTAAGTACATTCACTTTGTAAGTACTCAGCAAGCCACATTAGTCAAGAAGCCTCTTATCTCAGAAAGCTGATTAAATTATATAAATTATCAAGACATTTATTTCAAAGATACTGAGAAAAATCAGAGCACTCTTGTCGGGTGCCTGTGGCAATTTTACAACTTGACCCCAACATTCTTTCATATCCTCTCATCAAGAGAAAGCATCCCCCATACCCTCCTCTGAACCAGGATGGGCTGGTGACTGCTTTGACCAGTTAAGTATGGTAGAAATGTCACGATGTGACTTCTCAGGCTGAGCCTGAGAAGGCCGTGCCACTTCTGCTTTCTTCTCTTGGGACACTTGCTCAGC
>NW_006780143.1:2863930-2870849 GCF_000442215.2 Lipotes vexillifer
CCGGCCACCATGTGGAGGCTACCTCCTCTAAGAAAGCCATGCTGGAAAGACCTTCTGGTCACAGCCCCGCTGAGCTTCCAGCAACAGCCAGCATCCACTACCAGCTATGTGGACAGGCCAGCTTGGGTGTCCCCAAAAGCTGTGTGACAACAAAGCAGCCAAGACCTTCCTGAACTCGTAACCCACAAAATCGTTAAAAAAGACCGTCCTATACAAATTGGTTTTTGGTTTACACCACTTAAGTTTTAGGGTAATTTGTTTTACAGTGCCCATGGGAAAGCACTTTCTCCCCTTTGACACACCTCCCCACCATTCAGCTGCTCACTTTCCCTTCTGAGTGTTTGCGCTGTGGTTGCATTAATCCATTTCTCCTTGGGGTGATCTTTTCGTACTTTACACGTATACACACACCACATAGGCACAGCCACCCTCATACACACAAAATCGATCACTTGGCTCAGTTTTACTCCCCAGATCACTTCATTCAAACCTCACTTTTCAGCTGAAAAAACTTGGGTCTGCAGGGATTAAGTTTCTTGCTCAAGGTCACATGGCTAAGTAGAGGCCCAGCTGGAAGTAAACCCAGGTCTTCTGACACCCAGTTCAGTTCTTTTCCCACTAGTTTTCCACTTTAATTTCCCACTGACCTCATAAAATAAAATAGGTCAATCCTCTTCTACTCCAGAGGCCAGAAACTCTGAAAGCGCCAAGCAAGCCCCTGGGTGCAACACCTTGTATGGCCTTCTAGGGGTGACCAGTGGGCACCAGGTAAGCATGGCCTATAGCCAGACTGCCTAATGGGAGGAGAGGGGCATAAGTGAGGAAGGGAAAAAAGGAAGAGCAAAGGGGGCCTGGCCTACGCCTACCTCCTTCCTCCTGGGCCTGCATTCTGAAGGCCGCACGCTAATTATGGTCAGAGTGTAGGCGGGGATTCCCGAATGTGCTGGAAAAATGCCAAACTCCCCCCTCAAACTTCTATGTTAGAGTCTTCTTACAAAAACAAAAGTGTTTTACATGGTACATGCATTTTTCTGAATCTGGCTTAAAAAGATGAGTGATTGGGACAAAAGATTGGGAAAGTCTATTAGGACCAGAGCTGGTTAAGTGTGCAGAGTGTGTATCTGTGTGTTTTATCTGCCACTCAAAGGCCCAGACAGGCTGTCATTAATACATTCTCGGCCGCCCACTGCCCCAGAGTTGCCCCAATTTTTCTAAGCCCTACAGCATTGTCATTTCATTTGTCTGGCGAGGGAATTAGAGCCAATGAGTAAGAAGGCCACCCACCCCCATGGTAATGATATTTCCATTCCCCTCAGCTATCTTGCCAACAACTAACTCTCCCTCCCCCACCCCGACTACCACCATTCTCCTGCACCAAGGAATAAAGGATGATTAAAGGTCTTTTACACGAGGTGTGGCTTAGTTCAATATGTACTGTAGGTTCTTCTGCAGATACGCTAGTAGGAGGTTGACTGCATGTTATGTGCCGTATGCCACTCTGTTGGCTGGCATGTAGTGGGAAGCCTGAAAAGCAAGGGAGGGAAATGGATATTCTTTCTGCTTTTGAAGCACAATCTTAAAAAAAAAAAAAAGAAAAAGGAAAAGAAAACAAATCCAAGAGTTTTAGAGAAAAAAATATCATGTAATTACAGCTTTGTTTAATCCTTCATGGATTTCTTACACTGTACACAATATGCCTCTCAAAAAAGCAGCAGCATATTTAATCGCCCTCCTCAGATTCATAAAATCATGTTCAAATAAGTATACCTCACTTTGTGTGCTTGATATATTCTTGATATATTATGTGTAAATTGAGTTTTTATAAATTTGGTCATATTTCAAAAGTTCTCAGAGTGCTTTCAGTTTAAATTGGTACCATTTTGTAAAACAAATAATAGTCACTCCCTAACTTACTTGTTTTGTAAGTTTGGACTATTGTATTTACATTTTTTTCTAAAAGCCAGATACATCTGTAGATAATGGTAGGCAGGAAGACTTTAATTTGCAAGTAATAAAAAGTAAAATTTTAAAACATAAATGAAAATATTTTTAGCTTTAGAAATTTAATCTAGGAATTTAGACTTTTTTTAGAACTTTTATTTACAGCAAGAACTTGTGCCTACCCCAAAGTAAGGCAGTCTGGCAACAAGTAGCAAAATACTGAATTTATCCTAAGACTGTAAAACAACAATTGTGTAAAGATGTATGTACCCAAAAAGTTGATTGCAGCACTGTTCATAATAACAAAAAATTGGAAGTAATCTAAAACGTTATCAGTGGAGAAGTGATTTAAATAAAAACTGATTATTTTACTCTCATGCAATGAGATATGCTGCTGTCAAAGAGGGCAAAAGAACCACAATGATATACCATTTTCACCTACCATGTAGGCAACAATTTGAGAATTTGATAACCTCCTGTTGGTGAGTGTAGGGTAATGAGGAGGTCAGAGGTGGCATGGACAGATACCTGAGAAACACTTCCTCACTGGCTGGTTTTTCCTTGGTGTGTTGATAGGTTTGGGTACCATCAATTTTGCCAGTTCACAAATATTCAGGAGAATATTGAGGTGGTATTATCAATGCTACCTTGAATAGCATTGAATTACTGAATGCTGGAAGTAAACCCAGGTCTTCTGACACCCAGTCCAGTCCTTGAACTTGAACTATAGGGATAGGGAATACTCACCAATAATCTCATCATCCTTACTTAACACTTTTTTGGTCTATTTCCTTCCAAGAGTTTTTATCAGAGTTGTTATTCTTTTAAATATAAAATACTACAAACACACACACGACATTATAATAAATTATGTAATAGGACTCTTGTTTTCTTCTGTATGGCAAATTGAACATCCCTCCACTAAAAACAACTAAAAATGTGAAATAAAATTTCAGAATTAAAAATTATTTTTAGGGACTTCCCTGGCAGTCCAGTGGTTAAGACTCTGTGCTCCTAATGCAGGGGACATGGGTTCAATCCCTGGTCGGGGAACTAGGATCCCACATGCTGCACGGCATGGCCAAATTTTTTTTTTTAATAAACAATGATTTTTAAGTGCATCCCTGAGCTAGTAAGAGAGTAAGAAATATTCAGAGGCAAATAAGGTGAAAGCAGGAATCCTGAAAGTTAAGAGCGCTCTGAATTTAGCCTTCTCCATGGAGGCATCAGTTGAGCCCTGCTGGCCTTAACCTTATAAGGTGTTAATGGTGGCAAGGGGTAAAGTTGGTAGGTGACCAAGCCCAAGGCCCAGCCAAGGTGCATTCTAACAGGAGATCCCACATGTAAAGCTTGAATCCCAGTGAGCAACACCTTCAGTACAAGGGTGAACTATCAATAGATATAAACCCACCCACAGATGGAGATAACAAGGAAACTTGCTTATCTTGACTATTGTGCTGGGTGGAGAGGGGAACACTCTCTCCCAAAAATTCATAACCACAAGCAAACCTACACAGGGGTTTGTGGTCCAAAATGTACATTATCTATGAGGACCAAAAAACCTCAAGTTGAAAATTTTATTTTAAAGTGGTTTCAGGTTTTAATTGATTCCAGGCACATGGCAGAAATAAAAGCAATATAGTCTGGAGGAACCTGCCTTTAAATCAGGCCTCAAAAAATTCCCACAATTAAACAGAAGAGAATCTGGCAGAACCATCATAACTCACAAAACACACAAGCAATCAAGACACCATGGGGGATGTCCAAAAAACAAAATGGAAGAATCAGACCTCAGATGACATTAGATATTGTCATTATCAGTCATAATAAAATAAGTGTATGTCTATCTAATTGGCAAAAAAAATAGAGGGGATTAAAAGTAATGATCTTGCAAATTTGCAAAACAAAAAGAATTTTTAAAAGTAAAAAATACTATAATTGAAATTTAAAACGCCAGTGGATTGGTTAAATGGAAAAGTAGGCACATTTGAATAAATAAGCGAACTAGAAGAAATTGTTCATAAGATAGAAAAAGGAGACAAAGAAGGACTTCCCTGGCGGCCCAGTGGTTATGACTCCACGCTTCCACTGCAGGGGGCGCAGGTTCAATCCCTGGTCAGGGGACTAAGATCCTGTATGCCGCACGAGTGGCCAAAAAAAAAGGAGACAAAGAGATGAAAAGGAAGCCAGGAGGCCTACAGAGTAGGTAAGACCTTACATGGATTTAATAGGAGTTTCAGAGAACAGACTCAACTAAAATAGTAAACAGGGAACTGGAAAGAGAAACAACAATGAGATGTCATTTTACCCTTCTTATCTTGGTAAAATTCATGATACCAAGTTCTGGCAAGGATGTAGACAAACAGGAACTATTCTACATTGCTTATGGGGGTGTAAATTGGTACAAGCGCTTTGGAAAACAATTTGGCAGTGTCTAGAAAGGCTGAGCATGTATCTAGGTGCCTACCCTAGAAACATTCTCATTCAGGTACCCAAGAAAATACGCACAAGGACGTTCATCGTCGCACTTGCTTGTACTAGCAAAGGAGTAAAAACAACTTAATGGTTATGTATTTTTGCAAATCACTGCATAATCCCATTCTGCAAGAAAAGAGCACTTAACAAGAATCTAGTCATTTACGAAGCCCTGGGAGACAAGTTCTGCCTTGTTCACCTCTGGAAGGCTGCAAGGGCACCTGGGAAGAGACAGTAAAAGTGGGGGCTGAGGAAGTTCTGGGGATCATCTTGGTTATTCATTCATTCGTTCAACTAATAATTCCTGAAGGCCTTTTCTGTGGCAGGTGCTAATAGTTGAAAGGGCTCATCTTTCCAAGCTAGAGTGAGTTCTAACTTTTTGGGGTGTGATGGTATTCTATCTGTGCATCCTTGAATCTCCTATTTCTCCCTCTGGGTCTCAGTCTTCCGGCCGTTTTACTGCACCTTGGACCTCCCACTAGGGATAGTCAGGAGTAATGAAAGAAGAGCACAGTTCCTTCTGCTTTCTGTCGGGAATAAAAGGTGGAAACATGGTTGAAATTCTTCACTCTCCATCCTTCAAGGCTCTGCTCAGCTCTGATCTTTGCCTGACTACTCAAGCTAGTTTTTCTCAGTTCCCAGGCCTCATTTTCTATAGGAGTCACTTGGTTTTTAATAATACACTCGCGATGAAATTTCTTGCAATGATGTTTAAATTGAGAGGGACATTTCTCATTGCCCTACCATGGTTTTTAGTTGTTTGATGGCCAGAATGACTCTCTACATCTTCTCATTGAATAGCGCATACATACAATATACTGTACACAAAATTAGTTATACGTAAAGGTTTCTTGAAACAAAAATGAATAAATATATAAGCGAATGAATGACTTAAGCAAAAATTTGGGAATTACTTGTGGTCCTTTGCTCTTGTTGTAGGTCCCTAAATCCGAGGTCATTTCATTTGTGGGACAGATACTTCTAACTGGAAATAGAGAAGAATTGCATACGTGGATCAAAATATATCATGCTACATGTAGCAAAAGCCTAGGTGGAGGTATTGGGAAGCACTTGTCCAATAGCTATGAAATTTGGTATTTATCTTCTTTATGATTCTAGCTGCATCTAGCAAAATAAGATAACAGTATCTCCTGAATTGATGTATCCATGCACTTGAATATACTCCCAAATAGGCCCATCCAAAGCATTTTTAAAACCTTAATTTTCCAATATAAGATCTCATTTCCAATTAGCACTTAACTCCCACTCTCCCTAGCATCTCCACAGAAGGATTAAGCCAGGGCACATCACATCTGGCTGGGCCTGGATGTCTCAGGGACTTATGAACGACAGGCTATATTAGAGCTGAGATCCTGTGCACTCATCCTGAAACCTGAATGCTCCCTTCCCAGTGGCATGGGGTCAGGGTCAACAGGTCATCAAAGGCAACATCATCCGTGCACTCTCTTTTTTCAGAATCTTGCTTCACAAAAATTCAGAACCAGAATCTTGTAGCAGTTTTTAATGAGTAACCTGTAATTTAAGCAAAGTTATTTTTTTCTTAATATTGATTGTGAGGAAGGTGAGGGAAGAAAGAGGCTGGAGTGGGTGTGAGGGGGAATCAGAAGGGCACTGCGAGTTCACCAGCAGGAGAGAATGCCCTTGCACCCCGCCAGAGAGGTCCATGGAAAGACAAGGTCATGGGCCTTGTCTATCGGAGTTCCCACTAATAAGCTGAAAAATATGCAAACTAGAGAGTTCATACAGAAGTTCAGACATTCTTGGGGCATTACAGAGAATTATTTTGAAAACACAATAAGATTATTGAGGGGCTGGTTTGTCAGTAAGCAGCACCCGAGACTCTGGGTACATGGGAGACTTTCCTGAAACTGTTGTGGTGACCGCAGGTCGTGGAGGGATGCTTGTCTCCCTGTGAGCAGGACAGTCTGTGTCCCAGTCATGAGACAGGCTGGGCAGCTTGGAGCTGTCTTCATTTCCTTAACAACTGATTCCACCGAGGCCACGTCGTCCAGTAAGACTCCCGGGGTCATGCCCTGAATCCTTGAAGCCCCAGGCTTCTGCGTCTTCCAGAGGCAAAGTGCTGAAAAACAGTAAGGAGAAAAGCAGATATCCCAAAAGATTTATCTGGGAGAGACAGAGACCTACAAACAAACACTAAACGACACCATGGGGTGATATACGTGGAAGTGTTTTTAAAAATTCCAGGTGCTACATAATAAAAACTATTTCTATATAATAGCATGGCTTAGTGGATCCACAAACTAGAAGCACTACGTCATGGATAAGCTGGTCCTTAAAAATAGAGCCAACAGGGCTTCCCTGGTGGCGCAGTGGTTGAGAGTCCACTTGCCGATGTAGGGGACACGGGTTCGTGCCCCGGTCCGGGAAGATCCCATGTGCCGCGGAGCGGCTGGGCCCGTGAGCCATGGCCGCTGAGCCTGCGCGTCCGGAGCCTGTGCTCCGCAAAGGGAGAGGCCACAAC
>NW_006780143.1:2870918-2896028 GCF_000442215.2 Lipotes vexillifer
CCCGGGTGCCCGGACCCTGTTCCCCGCAAAGGGAGAGGCCACAACAGTGAGAGACCTGTGTAAAAAAAAAAAAAAAAAAAAAAAAATAGAACCAGTAGTACCATCTTTTCTCAGTGCTCCTAATGCATAATTCAGCCTTGTGGAAATTCAGCTAGACTTTGTGATGTATGATGGTTGGTAACAGCAAGTAGAGTCAGAGACCTTTACTTCTTAAGATTGGTTATGGTCGAATAAGAAATGAGAGAATAGAAAGTGACATCTAATAATTCACATCACTATGCATCCCTTTATAATTTTCGAAGCACTTTGGCTTTGTAGTCTTAGACCGTGTGAAATAGATGGGGATTATTTTCTCCATTTTCCAGGCAGGGAAACCGAGGCTCAGAGGGGTGTTGCCCCAGGTCACAGGGCTGATGAGCAGGTCCACCGTGGCTGTGTTGTCAGTCCTCTCTAGGAAGCTCTGCAGAAACGTGGCAGGAAATAATTCTAAACCAAGAAGTTAAACCGTTGAAACTGCAGCACTGCGGAGGCTGAAGTCCTTTCCCTGTTTGTGGCTCCCAACATCACTGAAAGCGTGTCTGGGATAGGGTGTGTTTGACTTGCCTAAATTGCATCTCACCCGCCACCTTCTCTCTCAGGGCCCCCTGCTCTTGAATAATCCGGACAAAGGCACGCCTGCCCCAGTAGCAGGGTAATTGCAACATGGTAATATTTAGCACGCTCAGCACTTTCCACCTAGATGTTATCTCATTAACCTTCCCCGTGTCCCAGCGAGGCATGTGCTACATGCAGGGTTGCTGTAGCCTCCACCGGTCTCAGGAAGATAGTCCTCTGTCCCCCACGATTTGGTCCTTCGGCTCTGCAGCTGATTTGCTGCGGTCGTAGGCCCAAGACTGGTGTTTCCTTTGAAAGGAAATGGCTGGAGTACAAGCAGCAAATACTACCTATATTTTGAGCACAGGTATTTAGAAGTCTCTTATTGCTGTATAAAAAGGGGTTTTGCTTCCCTATAATGACACTGAATAATAAGTGCTTTTTAAATGGCCCTTACTTAATCCTGACAACTTTAGAAGTAGGTATTATTATCCCTCGTTTTATAGGAAACCGAGTTCTTAGAGGTTAAATACATTGCTGGAAGACACACTGGTATTTGATGGCAGAGTAGGGTTTGTACCCAGGTCTGGGTGACTTCAAAGCCAAGACATAAGGCTGTGTCAGCATCCTGTGTAAGGGGTTGTTTGACCCCGTGAGTGGAAGGGAAAGACTGAGGACTCAAAACAACACAATCTAATTGGCACCAGCTAAACTTGCAAGCTTCCCTCCATCCACTGCCAATGACAGGGCGCATGGGGGGGAGGAAAGGTGTAAAGGGAAGGGGACAGGACAGCACTTCCCGCACAGCTCCTCTCAGCACCCTGGTGGGCTGTCGGGTGCCTTATCTGAAGTTCGGAATTTCTTTCAAAACCCAGAGACTGTTTCCAGGGCTCCCCGGCTGTCAGGGAGCGTGTGCCCACTGCAGCAGAGAATTAGGGCATGAAGGGATATTCTCAAAAGCAAGATGAAAGAAGAAGAGAGGAGAGGGGTCAGAGTCATGCAGGGGACGAGGAGAAGCAGGGCTGGGAGGGGACCCTCATTCTCCTCGGTGTCTGTCAGCTCATGCTGTTTCCATAAAAGTCTCAGCAGAACCAGGCCTGTAGGACAGAAAGAGCAGTTGTTATTTGTGAAAGAGTGAGTTTCAGTACACAGAATCTGCATTTTAAGATTTGTCCAACCAAATTTGGGAGGAAAAGAAACGCCCCACCAGCAGCCTCAGTAAAACGAGGTGGTGACCTGCACATAACCAAATCAACAAGAAAAAACCTTTCAAAACCGATTTTACTACGCCTTTATTGTGTTTACATTAGCTTCTGGGGTTAATCTGAGAGATAATAGTTTTATGTAAAATTGCTTGTAAGGGAAGAAGTAGTTATTGTCCCAGGTTAATTGTGATCCATCTGTAACTTCACAGTCAGTACATCAATTTGCAATATCGTTTGTTTGAGTAGTTCCGTTAACCTAAGCCTTGGACTCAGGAATGGGTGGCCCTGAGCCGAGCCTGGTGACTTGCATACTGTGTGTTCTTCAGCGTGTTGGCATGGTCATAGGAACCAACCAAATCCAATACTCATTTTTACATTCTTCCATGGAAAAGTGGATTCAGATTAGGATCAGCCTTACTAATAAACACCCCGGAAATATAATCAGCCACCTTCCCCAAGGCTACATTTCTCGTGCAATGTCCTCGTTCAGGGCATGTGACTAATCACAAAGCTCTGATAAGTAGTGTGTGTTCTACGTAACTTATAAACTGGATGTCACGCTGACATTTTGGCCTGATAGTGCTGAAACAGGTATTTCCAGCTTTGTCGAATCAAACTTATACCCTAATGGATACTTTTGGAGATATGTAGCTGATTCCTCATCTGCTTAAATTTGAGTAGCTTCTCTTCTCTAGATTAACATAAAATTACAAACTTCAAAGTAGTCATTTGGTTATCCCCATTGCCTTACGTAGGTGAATAATAAACTGCTCAAAGACTCGTGTTTTCCATTCGTGGCTTTTTCTAAAGGCACAGACTCTCATCTTCAGTGGACTTTGTCAGGGTTTTATCACTCCTCAGGCAAATTCTCCCTTAAACCCATCCAGGATCTTTCCTGCTTTAATTCAGTTTCCTCTTTCAGTTAGGTCTTCAGAAGTTATGGGGAATAACTGTTTGATATCCCATCCCTAAAACCCTCCATGAACTTGAAAACAACTTGGTTTATCCATGGGCTTCTCTTACCATAAGATAAAACCTGATTCCTTTTAACTTTCCATTTTGACTCTATTTCCCCCAGTACAGGACTCCTAATGCCCCTTTGGTTTCTCCCTGTTTTTATTCAGTGTGGTGATGTACTGTTAGGTTGCCTTCAGGGGTTAATTATGTCTCAGTGAAAGTCTGCAGGCAGGTGACACCAGCCCAACCACAACATGGAGGATGCCTCCGCAGTCTTTAGCAGGTTGGGGATGTCTCCCTTGTGTTATAAGATGTCTGCAACAGTTCCAGATATCCCATGCAATACACCAATGACCAGTAGAAAGAGGTGGTCTCCTCCCATGAGTCTCTCTATACTATAAGAAAAGCCAAAAAAAAAAAAAAGAAAAGCCTTTTCCCGAAGCTCCCCAGATGACTTACTCTCAGACCTCATTGGCTGGAATTAGTGGGACTGCAAAGATTGACCGGACCAGTCACCATGCACGCTCTCCCTCAAACCAGAAAAGAGGAGTCATTTCCTAAGCACGTAGCTTTGTGGAGAGTGAAACTTCAAACAAAATCAGGGTTTCTCTAGCAAGGATAAAGGGGGAAGGGGCAGTGATGGATGTTAGGTAGGCAATCAGTTGTGAAATAGGGAGCAAACTGTTCTCCATATCGTTCAACATATTAACAATAACACAGCAAAACAAGTAATTACTTAGAACCCACCAAGTGCCAGGGACTGTGAGAGCTGGCAGGTGCACAAAGATGAACACTATGCGGTCCTTGACCTGCAGAGCTGGCAGTCAAATTTGGGAGGAGCCACATCCACCGTCATTTCAAAATTGTACAGTGAGTGATAGGAGAGAGCCATGCAGAGTGTTCTGGAAGCACAGAGAAGAAACGCTTAACTCAACCAAGGGGTGCAATTCCTGGGGGAAGGCCAAGTGGACCGGCTGTAAATGCTGAGAGTGAGTTAGGCTAAGAAAATGAGACTGGGGAGGAAATATGAGGTATGTGACTCTTAATTTTCTAATCCTTGTATAATATTTTATGTTTTATTACTGTGGCTCATCTAAAGTTGATGAAATAGAAAACCCTTTCAAGCCTTGAGGGTGGTGTGCATTTCAAGGGTCATTTCCCATGAGTTCATTTTTTCATATTTTGTATCTGATGAAATCCACTTTATGATCAGTGAATTCCATACTTAAACAAGGAAGCCACTCATCCAGTAGGAAAATGTGTGAGGGAGTGAAAATGAGTGCAGTACTGATCGTTATGATGTCACTGGCTTTGTAAATGGGCTTGTTTTTAAGTATTATTAAGAAAACTTCAGTAATTTGGACTGAGGGGGGGAATCAGTCAGAATGAGTGCAAGTCTACGGCTTAGATTGTTTTATTACTTTTATTTATGTGTAACTTAAGACAGAATAGCAAAGAGTTGCTTATGAGGAATGAGTGTTAAATAGATAAGAAATGAAGCAACTGACAAAGGATTAATCTCCAAAATTTACAAGCAGTTCATGCAGCTCAAAATCAAACAAACAAACAACCTAATCCAAAAATGGGCAGAAGACCTAAATAGACGTTTCTCCAAAGAAGATATACAGATTGCCAACAAACACATGAAAGGATGCTCAACATCACTAATTATTAGAGAAATGCAAATCAAAACTACAATGAGGTATCAACTCATACCGGTCAGAATGGCCATCATCAAAAAGTCTACAAATAATAAATGCTGGAGAGGGTGTGGAGAAAAGGGAACCCTCTTGCACTGTTGGTGGGAATGTAAATTGATACAGCCTCTATGGAGAACAGTATGGAGGTTCCTTAAAAAACTAAAAATAGAACTACCATACGACCCAGCCATCCCACTACTGAGCATATACCTTGCAAAAACCATAATTCAAAAAGAGTCATGTACCACAGTGTTCATTGCAGCTCTATTTACAATAGCCAGGACATGGAAGCAACCTAAGTGTCCATTGACAGATGGGTGGATAAAGAAGATGTGGCACATATATGGAATATTACTCAGCCATAAAAAGAAATGAAATTGAGTTATTTGTAGTGAGGTGGATGAACCTAGAGTCTGTCATACAGAGTGAAGTAAGTCAGAAAGAGAAAAACAAATACCATATGCTAACACATATATATATGGAATCAAAAAAAAAAAAGGTTCTGAAGAACCTAGGGGCAGGATAGGAATAAAGATACAGATGTAGAGAATGGACTTGAGGACACGGGGAGAGGGAAGGGTAAACTGGGACGAAGTGAGAGAGTGGCATGGACATATATACACTACCAAATGTAAAATAGATAGCTAGTGGGAAGCAGCCACATAGCACAGGGAGATCAGCTCGGTGCTTTGTGACCACCTAGAGGGGTGGGATAGGGAGGGTGGGAGGGAGACGCAAGAGGGAGGAGATGTGGGGATATATGAACATGCAGAGCCGACTCACTTTGTTATAAAGCGGAAACTAACACACCATTGTAAAGCAATTATACTCCAATAAAGATGTTAAAAAATAAAAGTAAATAAATAAATGTATTCATTTGATTATAAAAAATAAATAGATAGATAAGGATGATTTCCTTAGCATGTTCACTGTCTCCCTAAAAGTGCTCCTCAGATGGCAAGAGGTACTGGAAAACAAGCTGTTCTGTCTTCCTGTGTCTTTTATTTACTTATTTATTTTTAACACAGTTTACACTCCATTAGAAAAAAAATTTACTTTAACAGATGTAAGCATCAACTTGGTCTCTGCTGAGTTTATTAGAGAATTATGAATATGTAAAGCATAATTGCCTTTTATTTATTTATTTTTTTGCGGTACACGGGCCTCTCACTGCTGTGGCCTCTACCGTTGTGGAGCACAGGCTCCGGACGTGCAGGCTCAGCGGCCATGGCTCACGGACCCAGCCCCTCTGCACCATGTGGGATCTTCCTGGACCGGGGCATGAACCCGTGTCCCCTGCATTGGCAGGTGGACTCTCAACCACTGCACCACCAGGGAAGCCCATAATTGCCTTTTAAAATCTTAGCTCCATCACTGGAGTTCTGTAGGCATGTTTTCATATGACAATCCTCCTGTTGTAAATCAATAAGAAAAAGAGAAGTATTCCGATAAACACCCAGGCAAAAGTCAGGAACAGGCAATTCAGGGCAATGAAGCATATAAAATAGGGTTAGGTTCCATAATAATCAAAGACATAAAAGTTAAAGCAAGATATCACTAATCAAATCAGCGAAAGTTTTTCTAAAAATATAAATCAATAAATAAAGTACGCCAAATAAATAAATAAAATGCTAATGCTCAAGGCTGATGACAGTGTAGAGAAATGAGGACTAATGTTTTATTCTGTATGAGAGATGTGTGTATGAGGATGTTTATTCTAGCACTCTTATTTATTTATTCATTCATTTATTTTTTTATTTTGTGGGATGCGGGCCTCTCACTGTTGTGGCCTCTCCCGTTGCGGAGCCACAGGCTCCGGACTCGCAGGCTCAGTGGCCATGGCTCATGGGCCTAGCCGCTCCGCGGCATGTGGGATCTTCCCGGACTGGGGCACGAACCTGTGTTCCCTGCATCGGCAGGCAGACTTTCAACCACTGTGCCACCAGGGAAGCCCCTAGCGCTCTTTTCTAGTACAAAATTTTAAAACAACTTAAATGTCCATTAACACAGATGTAGAAAACAAACTTATGGTTACCAGGGGATAAGGTGGGGGAGGGATAAATTGGGAGATTGGGATTGACATATACACACAACTATATATAAAATAGATAACTAATAAGAACCTACTGTATAGCACAGGGAACTCTACTCAATACTGTGGCCTATATGGGAAAAGAATCTAAAAAAAGAGTGGATATATGTATATGTATAACTGATTTACTTTGCTGTACACTTGAAACACAACATTGTAAATCATCTATACTCCAGTAAAAAAAAATTTTTTTAATGTCCATTAATAGAGAACTGATTAATTAAATAATAGTACAGTCATACAATGGAATACTACACGTCTGTTAAAAAGAATGAGGTATATCTATATATACCTCAAGATTCTTTAGAATCTCAAGATATATTACATAAAGAAAGCAAGATGCAGACAAAATAAAAGTTTTCTGTATGTACATATATGGAAATAGTAGTAATTATAGTTTCTGGAAGGATATATGGGAAACTGTGATAGCACTTATAGTGACTACCTTTGAAGAAAAGGACTAGGCGTAAAGGATGGAAGACTTTTACTTTCACTTTATAGCTTTCTGTATGGTTTGAATCAGTGCAAGAATTGCTTTATTTTAAAACATGAAATATGATTTTTTTTAAAAAAAGAATAGGTTGTATCTTCATGGTTTGACATGGAAAAATATGGGCAATATAAGAGGAAAAAGAGCAGGTACAGAATGATCAGAATGGGATGACTCTGTTAATGATTTTACTTATAGATATAGATGTAGACCTATACGGTATTTGTGTTAGAAAGTCTGGAAGGAAATAACCTGAACTGTCATCATTGTGGCTCCTAGCAGAGTGGAGAAGTGGTGAGATTGCAGAAACCTTCACTCTCTCTGTACTGCTTAATTTTGTATAGTGCTGGTAAAAGAAGAATATAGCTTTTTCCAACCAGGGGGGGGAAAAGTAAAAAAAGAAAGGATATCCATTCGTCCCCCTCCCTCTTGCATGAAGGGCTCCTGTCTGATCTGTGTAAAAACGAGGGTTTGGCTATGTCTCTCACCTGGATGTTCTAAGCTTACTCTCATCTATTTCCCTTTTAAATCCCACCTGCTAGGGAAGCCTTTGTAGTAGGTTAGAAATCTCTCCTCTGATCCAACTTTTCTTCCCAAGCCTTACCCAACTAGAAAAACTGGAAAATAAAAATCAAAAACAACATTCAAACAAGATGCTGAAAACTAGCCCAACCTGTAAATAAAATCAGCATGTTTAGTGAACCACCAGTTTGTGCGAGGAGCTAGTAGCCAGCTCAGGTGCCCCCAGAGACCACCTGGGGGCATTCCCCCCGCAATATGAACCTCATTGTTTTTTTCACCCACTCATCCTCTCTGTTGCCCTACATTGGGAGGTTGATATGAGAATCTGGTGGGGCAGGAGTGCTATGGAAATAAAAGGTGATTAACCACATTGATGTGTAAGCCCTGGAGGCTAAGACTTGTATCATGGGTTTGTTATGATTATTGCCTAGAAAATTAGGAGAACCCAAGACGTTCATTAACCCAAATATGCTCTGTTTTTTAAGAAAGTGCTTTCACAATCCAATCCTAACAATTGATTTTTTCAATTACTTTTCATCTCAGAATTTCAAAACACTTAATAAATGTCAGTTTCAGCCTTATATCACAACTGTACAAATGGGTGTGAATCGCTATGGGGCAACCAATGATACCTGTGTTGACACATCTTCCAGCACCTCCCACCCCTCCATCACTAATGAGGATACGTTTTTTGTTACTGGTGAGAGCTGCTGTTACAATGAGGAGAAGCAGCTGAGATGTGTCCCAGTGTTGGAGAAGAGCTTAGAAAAGAAAAACCTCAGTTGAAAGTACAAATCAGATTCCCACTTCATTCAGGGAAGCCAGAAGAGGAGAGGGAGCAGGCCCACACAAGGGGAAGTGGCCAAGCAGAAGTTTCTAAAGCCAGGGCCGCTATTGAACCTACCCAGCAGCTCTTTGTCATTTGTTTGAATCTAGTTATTACTGTAGTTACAGAATATTCCATAGGCTGACCCACAAAATAAGAGAGAGTAGTCTTTCTTGTAAGTTGGGAAAACGTTTAAACAACAAGGTAACCTACTGATATTGGCCACACTGTGTCCCCCAAAATAAATATGCTGAAGTCCTAACCCCCAAACCGCAGAAAGTGACCTAACTTGCAAATAGGTTCTTTGTAGATTTAACCAAGTTAAAAATGAGGCCATTAGAGTGGGCCCTAATCCAATATGACTGGTGTCCTTATAAAATGGGGAAATTTGGATACAGAAACAGACACACACAGAGGGAAGAAGATGCAGACGCATGGAGAACACTGTGAGAGGACATGAGACTGGACTGCTCATCTATAAGCCAAGGAACACCTGAGGCTACCAAGAAGCTAGGAGAGGCATGAAACAGATCCTTCCCTAGCACCTTCAGAGGGAGCATGAAACTGCCAACAGGTTCACTTTGGGCTTCTGGCCTCCAGAACTGTGAGACAAAAAGTTTCTACTTATTAAATAGATACCCACCCAGTTTTTGATACTCTGTTATGGCTGCCCTAAGAAACTAATACATCTAGCATTAGTCACATGTCCTTAACAATGGTCAGAAAATGGAGTAAGAGTGAAACCACAGAGTATTCCATCATGGGATGTTTGTGTGACAAAATGAGTAAGAGGAATTCACGGCTTCTCTATTATGGTGGTGGGTTTTTCTGGGAACACTTGGCCTGGAGGTAGTTCTCTTCCTGTGGGATGCAGAGCAAGGAAACCCCTCCCTCTGTGGTGGGGCAGGGAGAAGCCGTCCAGCGTGCAGGCCAGGCTGGCAGGGAACACACCGTTCCAACTCTGGCCACTGCTTGCCTCTGTGCAGCAGCTAACACTGTGCACACAGCTGCTTAAAGCCCACCCTTTTAGCAAATGGAGACAAGGTGGTGACAGGGCTCCCCAAAGGGGATGAAAGCCTTGAGACCAGGCAGTGATGCCTCTAATGCCAACCACAGGGACTGGAATCGGGGGCACGAGGGGCCACAAACAAAACAGAACCTGCAAATCTCAAGAATATCAGGAACCGGACTCTACCCGGCCAAGGACTTTTTTTGTGTTCTTGTTTTATTTTTGTTACTTGTTTCTTTTTATTTTATTTTAAAACTTCCTTAGAGGAGGGAAATGAGCATTGAAATTGGAACGCTTGTGCGTAATTTTTGTATGTATATTTGTCCGAATGTAATTTATTTCTAACTTTGGGGGTGTGTGTGCTTGTGATTCTATTATTTGATTCAGTTCTCGGCACATCCTTTTTGTGATCTTTTTGAAACGAGGAAAAATAAAGTCCTTAGATGTTATTAAAGAGAGGCACCTGATTCAAGACGTCCCCACAGGATAGCAGCCCTGAGTGGACAGAAGCCCCCTCCCCCTCCCCACCCCTTCCCCACCCCTCCCCACCCCCCACCCCCGCGTCTGAAGCTGTCTTACAGGAAGGACTCCTGGCTGCCTGGGGACGCGCCCCTCTGCTCAGACCCAACCTCAATCAGTGCAGAGTTAGACAAAGGCCTCAGCCCTGAGACTTTGTTTTCATTTGTCCTAAGACCCAGCTCTTCTCTCTTTTGTCTCAAGAGTAGCCAAGGAGGAGGCATGCCAGGACTGACCTCAGAGGGGATCCTAGCAAACAATGTCATAAACTTAGGGTATTTTCCGCAATGTACCTGAGCCTAAGAAAGAGAGACTTCTTTTGTCCAAATAGAAAACATGGGAAAAGTGCAGGTTTGTTGTTGTTTTGAAGCATTTGAAGAGCAAGGTGTTTTCCCTGGGACTCAGTTTCAAAATCAACAAACGGACACCTGCCTGAACAAGGAGAAATGGAGTCAGGTCTGTCACCATCCGTCCTCAGCAGGGCTCCCGAGGTCCCTGCCGTCCCAGACTGCACACAATGCCCTTTGGTCGTCACCCCAGGTGGCAGGAGGGGAAGGAAGAAAGGTCACGTTGTTTGTGCAGTTGGTTGTCTTACTGCTGCTGGGCTGGTAAAATTGTTTTTCTGAGAGCTTCTTGTTCATTTGGCTTTTAAATACTCATTATGCTTCTCCTTTTTTTTTTTTTTTCCTGAGGGATGAGAGAGAAGCAAACTTTCCACAGTGTTAACTGTCATGGATTTTTCCTCCCCTGTGCAATTGGGTGGCAGTAAGGCAGTGTTAAGAGGCGTGATTTATTTATAAACATATCTGGAAATATTTTTAAAATAAAAAATGCCAAGGGTGGAGCTGGGTCAGAGCCAAGTCATGAGAAATAAGATGTTTATTTTGGAAGTGGGCATTAGCACCCTCCCACAGGTAGTTTTAAAGTAATTCAGGGTCAAGTGAAAACATTCTGGTTATACTTACTTCAGTTTTAGATGCAGAAGCGTAGATTCTGGCTTGCTGGGAAGCTGATCTGAGTGGTTCTGTGCTTTGAATATAATCCTGTTTTGTAGAGTTTCTGTGATGAATGCTGACCAGGCGGTCTGGTATTTAAAGAACAGCTTCGCAGTCTCCATGGCCCCAAGCCCTCACCTTTTCTCCTGCTTCCTTCCCGTTATGCTGCCTCACCCCGGCTGGGACACAGGCAGACAGTGGTGGAGACCGCCGGGGACCAACAGAGGATGGGGAAGTCATTAACACGACTAGACACGCCCTTCCTAGGTCCAGTCAGCCACCTTTCTACTCTCTTTCTACTCTATTCTTTCTATTCCATTCTAGTTGGGAATGTTTCTTCAACTGCCTTAAGCAGGGGGTAGAGAGAGGATGTTTGGTCAAAGGGCATCGAGATGGGAACAGGAGAATCAAGGAGAGGAAATAAGGGGCCAGAGATAAAGTATTAAGAGCTAGGAGGAAAGAAATAAATAGAAACGAAGATGATGAATAATACCAGGTACAGAACAGACAGGGAGCAAAACGAAAAAGGAGCAAGACACGGAGATTGTCCTGCAGAAGGAAACAATTCAAAAATAGAAAAATGTGAGAAACCTGAAAATAAACAAACTTAGAAGCCCATACAGGAAAGGAAAGAACCAAACAGGAAGGACGTCTGAATGAGAAATGTGATTGAGGGAAGAAACAGAGAAGCCTTTGTGGTGTGTTTGTAGATTAGAGGGAAAACCACAGAACAGAGGGAATCCAGGAGTGTTTATTCTTCACACCTGGCAAACAAAAAAATTCATTATTTTTTAATCATAGAAGAAATATCTCTAAGAGAATTGGGCCTTTCATGCTATTGGCCTGTCTCTCATTCATCTTAATCCCTTAGGACTCTTTTAAAAGCATAAGGAAACCCAGCATGAGGAAAAGCACATTTCCATCCAGATGACTTTTATATAAAGTTTATTTTAGGGAGATAAGTCCTCACGGTACTTAGAGTTCAAGCTGGGTTACCTGTCCCCGGTGGTGAATTATCACGAGCATTTTAGTCCCTATAAATCCCAGGGTAAATGACAAAAATATCTTGACCCCCTTAAAAATACGGATAAAAAATGAAATAATTATTTGCATGACTCCCATTTCAGAAGCTGCCTTACCATTAATAAGTTAGAGGTTGCCTTGTAAGTTTAAATAATTTAACAAATGGAGTAATAAAAAAAATTGTAAGTAAAGCATAAAGTGATAAACACAACACATACCCAGGAGAAGTAAAGATTAGTTATTTCATTACTGCAAATTGATGTTACTAAACATTATGATAAAATACCAAAAAGATACCTCTTTACCCCCTTCCATAACTTCAGGTTATTAATTTTATTCATATACAAGTAATTCTTGCCTTGTATGCCTCTCTTGCCCTGTTTCTCTAATGAGGAAACCAAAAAAAAAAAAAAATGCAGTAGATAAAATGTACAAATTGGGGCTGAAGCAAATGAAAAAAGATATCAGAAACAAATAACATTATCAGCTTTTAGCCCCATAATAAGCTCTTATTTATTTAGACCCTATTAATTTGGAATTTATAATAACTTGATTGGGATCTGGGCAGAAATTTTCCTGCATTTAGCAAACCCTGTCTTGCTAAGTAGTGCAGAAGAGTGATGTAAATGAGATTACAAAGGGAATGTTTGAAATAAATCTTCGAGCACTTCAGGCAATCTCATATATATGAATAATTAATATAAGAATACATATCATTCTTATCCGATAATTATCTGATAATTCAGAAGGAATTTATTAGGTCACCCTGCAGTAGGGAGGTGTGAGTTTATCACTAAATAGCTCTATGACCATAGGCAAGACATTTAGCTTTTTCATCCCTTACTTTTCTTACCTGTAAAATTAAGTTGATAATACCAACTCTGCCTAGTTTGAGGGGTTGTTATGAGCATGCAATAAGAGAATGAGTGGGAATCCATTTTGAAATCCATAAGGCATTCGGAAAATCTATTTTATTTAAAATGAATTTAAAATTCATACTTTCCACTAATTTAGTCTGACCTTCTCTCCAATAGTTAAACCAGTGAGGTTTTTCTCCTTACGCAGCTTCAACGAAAGGAAATTCCCTAACAGACTGATGTGTGTGTGTGTGTGACATACATATATATACACACACATATGGATATAAACATTTATCTCTCTTCCCACTCCTTCTACCCCAACAGATCTTTGGAGTCATTTCTAGTATTCTGAGTACACTAAATGTATTTAACACGGCACAACCTTGAAAACTATTGTGTGTACTTGAAAGAGTCTAGGTGTTGGAGTCTGACAGGCTTGGGTTCAAAGTCACGATCTTCCTCATAGGTGAGTTAGGCTAAACAATGATCTCTCTGAACCCCAGTTTCTCTGTCTGTAAAAATTGATAATAATACCGATTGTATAGGACTTTTTTTTTAAATTTTTAAAATTTATTTATTTTTGGCTGCATTGGGTCTTCGTTGCTGTGCTCGGGCTTTCTTTAGTTGGCAGCAAGCAGGGGGCTACTCTTTGTTGTGGTGTGCAGGCTTCTCATTGAGGTGGCTTCTCTTGTTCAGAGCACGGGCTCTAGGCGTGCAGGTTTCAGTAGTTGTGGCATGCGGGCTCAGTAGTTGTGGCTTGCGGGCTCTAGAGCACAGGCTCAGTAGTTGTGGTGCTCGGGCTTAGCTGCTCCACGGCATGTGGGATCTTCCCAGACCAGGGCTCGAACCCATGTCCCCTGCATTGGCAGGTGGATTCTTAACCACTGCACCACCAAGGAAGCCCCGATTGTATAGGACTTTTAATAAAGACTAGGAGAGATAATGTACATTGCACAGTGCCTAGCACAGAGCAGATACTCCAAAGTGATAATGATTATTAGTATGAAACATAAGTTTTCTTGAAGTGATATTTGTATTAGAGAAAACACTCAAGACTCTTCACTTTGAATCTCTGGCTCCTATTACAACTTAACTCCCAAAATATGAAGCCAAGTAAAGTCATAATCACAGTGTCCTGTACAATTTTTTTTTTTTTTTACACACAGACAACCCATATTGCTTTTGGTGAAATTTATGTTGCAAAGTATTAAAATACTGTTTCCTCAGTTCTAAGACACATGCTTTTTCACATTTGAATGTTTTGGAAATCAGAATGAGCTTTACAATCATTGTCAAAATAAACATGTCAACTGCCAGGTAGAGGAGTTGCTAAGAGGAATTATCATTTGCTTGTAATGGGTGAATTCAGCCAAATCTTTCAGAATAAAGAATTTTCAAAGCTAAGCGATGTTGGTGTTTACGCTTCACTCAGATGCAAAACATCTGTCTGTCAAGCTCTTTCAAGAGAATCTATTGCACTTCCTGCAAGATGTAATCAATTAAAGAAAAAAATTTAAGATTCTAAATCAGGGGTGCTACAGAGGTCAAACTCACAGGCACTTTTATGAAAATATTGCCTCTGCTTAGCAACAACTGCAAATGTTCTAGTGAATCCAAGAAATCTTTGGGATATGAGTGAAGACAGTGGGTAATTATATGAATAAAATGTACGCTATTTGCTGGTAAAAAATTGTGTGTATTGAATACTGCATTTTTTTCTCTCTCAGAATAAACCTGTCTTTTTTTTTTTTTTTTTAGCTATTTATTTTTATGTGCTGTTGTTTATTTTTTAACATCTTTTTTGGCGTATAATTGCTTTACAAGTGTGTGTTAGTTTCTGCTTTATAACAGAGTGAGTCAGTTATACATATATATATGTTCCCATATCTCTTCCCTCTTTGTCTCCCTCCCTCCCACCCTCCCTATCCCACCCCTCCAGACAGCCACAAAGAACCGAGCCGGTTTCCCTGTGCCATGCGGCTGCTTCCCACTGGCTATCTACCTTACGTTTGTTAGTATATATATGTCCATGTCTCTCTCTCGCCCTAACACACCTCACCCTTCCCCCTCCCCATATCCTCAAGTCTGTTCTCCAGTAGGTCTCTGTCTTTATTCCTGTTTTACCCCTAGGTTCTTCATAACATTTTTTTTTCTTAAATTCCATATATATGTGTTAGCATACGGTATTTGTCCTTCTCTTTCTGACTTACTTCACTCCGTATGACAGACTCTAGATCTATCCACCTCATTACAAATAGCTCAATTTCGTTTCTTTTTATGGCTGAGTAATATTCCATTGTATATATGTGCCACATCTTCTTTATCCATTCATCCGACGGCGGGCACTTAGGTTGTTTCCATCTCCGGGCTATTGTAAATAGAGCTGCAATGAACATTTTGGTACATGACTCTTTCTGAATTCTGGTTTCCTCAGGGTATATACCTAGTAGTGGGATTGCTGGGTCATATGGTAGTTCTATTTGTAGTTTTTTAAGGAACCTCCATACTGTTCTCCATAGTGGCTGAACCAATTCACATTCCCACCAGCAGTGCAAGAGTGTTCCCTTTTCTCCACACCCTCTCCAGCATTTATTGTTTCTAGATTTTTTGATGATGGCCATTCTGACTGGTGTGAGATGATATCTCATTGTAGTTTTGATTTGCATTTCTCTAATGATTAATGATGTTGAGCATTCTTTCATGTGATAAACCTGTCTTTTAATCAGACAAATTAATCTCTTTTCTTCTACTTGTCAGATTCAGCAGAGAAATCTTCTCGCTTTTTAAATCACCTAAAACAGGGTTAAATATAATTAAATTTATACCTAAGATGTCTGCACTCTACACATGTTATACTTCAGTAAAACTCTGAAAAATTACAGATATATGACCGTGTGCATTTAGCCTGAGTAGTTGGAGATTTATCAAAATATAACCAGTTACAGTTTTCAAACTAGTAGATGCAACTGCTTATAGAACATACCTTCTCAGCTAAGTCCTAGGCACTGTACACGTTATTTAATAACAGCTAGCATTTATCCAGCATTTACTATGTGCCAGATATTTGCAAAGGGTGTACCAACAATCTCACTGAAACTTTAAAAGAACTTACAAGGTAGATGAGGAAACTCATATTTAAGGCATATATAATAAGTTAGTTACTTACAAGAGGTCACACAGCTGGAAAGTAGTCAGGGAAATATGAGAATCTGGGCAGTTTGACTCCAAAGGCTTTCATTTATGTACTTCTTCACAGTCCTCTCAAAAATACACACGGTTGGGGCTTCCCTGGTGACGCCAGTGGTTGAGAGTCCACCCGCCGATTCAGGGGACGCGGGTTCGTGAACCCGGTCCGGGGCAGCTGGGCCTGTGAGCCATGGCTGCTGAGCCTGCGCGTCTGGAGCCTGTGCTCCGCAACGGGAGGGGCCACAGCGGTGGGAGGCCTGCGTACCGCAAAAAATAAAAAAATGAAAAATACACACGGTAGGTTCTGTTGTCCTTATTTCACAGATGAGCACCCTAAAGCTCAGGGAGGTTAAGTAGCCTGACTGTAACACACAGCCTGTATGGGGGAGAGCCAGGATTCATACCTGGGCCTGTCTCCAAAGACCCTGTTGGCTCCTCTCTAACAATGTAATGCCCTTCTTAGGGAGAATATGTTCTTTAGACGTGGTTTTCTTAACATCACAGTACTGGTTAGTCTAAGAGTGGGAAGGAATAGGGGTGGGGAGGGTGGAGGAGGAAAGAGAACAGAGGGAGCAGCTCCCAGGCCTCCAAGGGAGTTGCCATTGATCTCTAATCTCAGCACTGCAGAAATTGGAACTTTCCTCTTGAAGTCACCTTGTTTAGTTGCTCTGACTGTGGATGCAGTTGCCAATGAAATTCAGTTCACATCCATTGCGATATTGTGCCACAAATTTTCTGTAACTTGGAAATGCACTTTCCTTTCTCCCCATCCGTTTCCTAGTTTGCCCCTATACACCTACCCCTCTTAAGAGAAAAAACAGAACTTAAAAAGAATCCAGGACTTTAGGAAGTATATTCCTCAAAACGTAGAAACCTCCTGTGGCCATCTCTGTCGTCTTGTTCAGAGGGGCCGACCGGAGTGGCCATGCTGTGCCCCTCAAGGCCAACCCGGAAAGTCAGGCCTATTTCAGCTTCCTCTCTGACTTGCTATTCATAAATTAGTACCAATCCTTTAGATTCCAAACATACCAAATTTTTAAAATGCTAATTTCAACAATAATTTATTTGAGGCCATTTAAATTGGCTGCACTTTTCTTTATTAGGAACTAAAAATTATGATTGGGTCCCCTCCCCTGCCAGTGGAAAAAAGCTTCATTTCTTCCTACCCTGAAGATACAATAACGAACCAGGAACTCACTGGTTAGAGAGCACTGAAAATCAAAGTACTCTTTTTGCATTTTTCGTATTTGAGACGCCATGCACTACTTGCAGCTTGAGAAATTTTGAAAGAATTCTCTAAATTTTGGGTTCTAGAGACAAAGGGGAAACAGATATTGGAACCATTTTACAAAATTGCAGACCTTTAATGGACTGCAGTAGTTTTTACCCAGAGGAACACGTACTCATTGCTGTGTGGTTCTCCATCAACGTCCCTGGTAATATTGTGTGTTGTAAGGAAAGGTAGTACTTTCTGATCAGCATCGACCTAAACAGTCAAAGTTAAAACTTTAAAAAATTTTCCATGAGGTCTTTCATTAGAAACTTTTATGAAGTAAAAGGTTAAAAAAAAAAAAAAAAAAAGGATTCCTCAGTCCACGTGTTTTGAATGTTTGCCTTTTAAATTGTGGGTTAAGGGCTGTGTCATTTTCTTCTTTGTGTTCGATTTCCTTTTCAGCTGTTACATAGCTACATGTTTAGCACCTTTGGCCATCAAGAGGGTTGAAAAAGAAAACAAACTACCTCTCAGGATTCTAGTTATGGGTCTGTATCCCAGTCCCTGTTAACTCAAAGCTCCACCGATGCTAGGATTCTGAGTTTAAACCTCCACTCACAAGAGAAGGGGTCGGATAGGAAGCAAAGACAAGAAATTATTATTTTTTTAATTTTATTGAAGTATAGTTGACTTACAATGTTGTGTTAATTTCTTCTGTACAGAGAAGTGATTCAGTTATACATATATATTCTTTTTCATGTTCTTTTCCATTTCAGTTTATCACAGGGTATTGAATATTGTTCCCTATGTTATACAGTAGGACACTATTGTTTATCCATCCTATATATAATAATTTGCATCTGCTAATCTGAAACTCCCAGTCCTTCCCTCTTCCTTCTCTCTTGGCAACCACAAGTCTGTTCTCTATGTCTGTGAGTCTGTTTCTGTTTCATAGATAGATTCACTTGTGTCATATTTTATATTCCACATGTAAGTGATATCACATGGTATTTGTCTTTCTCTTTCTGACTTACTTCACTTAGTATGATAATCTCTAGGTCCATCTATGTTGCTGCAAATGGCATTATTTCATTCTTTTTTATGACTAATATTCCACTGTATATATATTCACCACATCTTCTTTATTCATTCACCTGTCGATGGACATTTAGTTTGCTTACATGTCTTGGCTATTGTAAATAGTGCTGCTATGAACATAGAGGTGCATGTATCTTTTCAAATTATAGTTTTGTCTAGGTATATGCCCAGGAGTGGGATTGCTGGATCATATGGCAACTCTATTTTTAGTTTTTTGAGGAACTTCCATACTGTTTTCCATAGTGGTTACGCTAATTTACATTCCCACCAACAGTGTAAGAGGGTTCCCTTTTTTCCACACCCTCTCCAGCATTTATTATTTGTAGACTTTGTAATGATGGTCATTCTGACCGGTGTGAGGGGGTATCTCATTGTAGTTCTGATTCGCATTTCTCTAATAAGTAGCGATGATGAACACCTTTTCATGTGCCTGTGGGCCATCTGTATGTCTTCTTTGGAGAAATGTCTGTTTAGGCCTTCTGCCCATTTTTTGATTGGGTTGTTTGGATTGGATTGTCAATACAATTCTTATACTGAATTGTATGAGCTGTTTGTATCTTTTGGAAATTAAGCCCTTGTCGTTTGCATCATTTGCCAATATTTTCCCCCAGTCCATAGGTTGTCTTCGTTTTGTTTATGGTTTCCAAGAAATTATTCTTAATTAAAGAAGTGGAGTCTAAAAGCAATGGTTATGAAAGTTGAAAAATGCTAGACTGCCCAATGCATTTGAATATTGGGAGTTGTAATATGAATGCCCCTTTTCATAACTATTTCAGTAGTTTAAGCAATCATCCACCGCCGGCAAGACCTTCATCTGGTCACTAGACAGAGAGGCCCAACTAGACTCTGGTATAAAGTTCCTGTTTAGTAAGGTCGTCTGTTTTTGAAAACCTGTGATGGGTTTAAGTATCCTGGGGCAGAATTCCTAGGCAGTCCTCTTTTTTAGGAGAAGCGGAATCTACAGAGCATTGAGAAACATGAAATACCAGTCAGTAAGGGCCTCCCTGGCTACAGCTGTGTTGATGGCGGATGAACAGGGGTGCACACCACAGTCTAAGGCTGTGTTTACACTTTTCCCATATTTAGAGCTAAGTTAAAATGCCTGCCTTGCCATTTACCAATCCTGTGATTTAGGGAAAATTACTTAACTGCCCTAAGCCTCACTTTTGTCATCTGTAAAATGGGGATAACAATGCTCACTACCTTATAGGGTTGTTGTTGTAAGGGCCAAATGTATGTAAAGCCTTTTAGTACAGCACCAGGCACATCACATATGCTAACGAAGGATTAAAATGTGTTTCTATCCTTTCATTACTTAGGTCATTTTAACTGTAACAATTCACACCACTTGGAGTTTTCATGGGTAGCAGGAAGCTGTAAGTTCTGCTCTGGGAAAAGGTGCTTTCTTGGCTTCACATTGAGGAGTTTAGGAGTTAGAGTGGCCTCTCACACCTTTCAGGCCTTGAAACTGTCTGTGGGGCTCTGGGAAATGCAAAAGGGCGGAGGGAGCTGGCTACCTGCGGAGGACAGGGAAGCATCAGCCTCACCCTTCATCCTCAGCCTTCTCAGCCCCCTGCCCTCAGGCCCTTGGGCCTAGGACTGTGTGTGGTCAAGGAGGGTGGCTGGCAGCCGAGGTGACAGTCTGTGTGTGAGGGCAGCCAGCTGGGGGCGGAGGCATCAAGAGCTGTGTGCAGGAGACTGGCATCTACCGGGGCTGGCATGGTTGGCTCACTCCAGGCCTGGAAGGACACACCCTTTGGATCAAGTACGGGAAACTGGGGCCCAGAGTAAACACCAAGCCCAGCAAGGAGGCCCCCAAGTCCCTTCCCAGGCCGACTCAGGGATTTGAGCAACTTCTCCCCCACCCGCTCACAGGCCGACAATGGAACTCACAGAATGGGGGCCTTCCTTCCTTCCTTCTCCGACCAACCGTAGGCCTGTTGGTCAGCAATAGCCTCAGGGAATTGTAATCCTTCTGGAGAAAGAAATCACAGGCCAGGGCTGCAAACAGGCAGTTCAGTGAAAACCTATTCAATTCAAGGAGTGCCTGCAGAGCTCTGTACTTAGCTCCGCTGCAGAGAGGGAGGAGCCTGGTGGCTGCCCTGGACACCAGCCCGCTTTGGCCTTTCTCCTCCATGGAGACTACTGCAAACCTTCACCATTCTTAAAAATTGGTAGGAAAAAGACCAACAACCCAATAGAAAAATAGGCAAGGATATTGTATTAAGATTCTCCAGAGAAACAGAACCAACGGGATGTACACAGATCTATAGAAAGAGATTTGTTCTGAGGGATTGGCTCATGTGATTATGGAGACCGAGCAGTTCCACGATCTGCTGTGTGCAAGCTCGAGGCCCAGGAAAGCCAGTGGTGTAATTCAGTACGAGTCTGAAGGCCTGAAAACCAAGGGAGCTGATGGTGTAAATCTCAGTCCCAGAGCAGAAGAATATGAGATGAAATATCTCAAGTCAGGCAATAAGGCAAGAAAAAAATGGACGAATTCTTCCTTTCTCCTGTTCTATTCCGGCCTTCAGTGGATTAGATGAGGCCCACCCGCATTGGGGAACATGATCTACTTTACTGAGTCCACAGATTCAAATGCTCACCTTATCCGGAAATATGCTCAGAGACAGCCAGAAATGATGTTTAATCTCGGCACCTCATGGCCACTCAGGTTGACGGGTAAATCTTTAGAGGGCAATTCTGTCCCTACACACGTTTCCTACTGTGAGCCGAGAAGTATGTACAAGAACTGGTTAAAGAAAGTATATTTCATAATGGGGTGAATTTTTTTGTGCTGATGTGGAACCATCTTCAAGATAAAATGTTAAGTGAAAAAATGTGGCTCAGAACAGGGCATGGAATATCTCTGAAAGGAGGTTCAAGAGACAGGTCCCTGGGGTTGCCTCCAGAAAGAAGGGCTGGAGGGCTGGGCTGCTGGGGTACAGCACAGACTTACATTTCACTGTATACTCTTGGATTTTTCAAAATCATGGCATGTGTTTCTTTTTTAAATTTAAAAAATACTCATTTTTATTTTTTTAAAAGAAAACCTCCATTCTCTTCTACCCTTTTAATCCTGCAAACTTCCCTCTCATGCTTAACCGATTATCTTGCCCTCCAGTAACAGAAATAAAAACCTCAGTGAGAACATCTTCAAACTCCTTCACGTTTTCTATTCCTTTCCCAGTCCCTGGATGTCCTCCCCAGCCTTCCCCAAGACCAAGCCTCTTTTTGCTGAATGCTCAGCCCCTCTCTCTCTCTCCCAAGTTTTTATCATTGATGTTTAAATTCACCAGAGTCCCCTAAATCTTAAACCACTGCCAAGCAGTCACCCCTGCTTCTCTTTTCCCTTCTATGGTTAAACTTCTTGAGAGAGTTGTCTACACTGTTCCTTTCCCCGTGCTCACTCTGCAACCTGGCTTCTTTCTTCACCACCAACTACCACCCCCCCACCCCGCGAACTTGCCCCTTCAAAATCACATGACCGCCATGTTGCTAAAATCACTGGACATCTCTTCTTGGGCAACTACATCTCTTCTTGAGCACACTCATCTATTCCTTCAGCTAGCTTCAGTTACCATGTCTATATCTTTAGTCTAGACCCCTCAACTAATTAACTAACTAACTAAAGAACTAACTATATACTGGTCATCTACTTTGGGTGTCCCACAGGTACCTCAACCTCAGCATGCTGAGACCTGTCTCCCCTCCAGTGTTCTCTCTCTCCGTGGACGACTCTGTCATCCATCTGGTTGGCCAAACCCAAAACCTGAGAGTCATCCTGTCTGTCACCTTCCCCCTGCCCTGATTTCCCATAGCCAACCTTTCAGTTACCCTATGAATCTGCCCCCTCTGCTACTGTCCTAGTTCAGGCCATTGTTTTCTCTGTATTATTACAACAGCTTCTCCTCAATCAATTCTCCACACTCCCTGCTGTAACCCTTTTAATGGGCAACCCCTACCCTCAGGATAAATTCCAAATTCCTTAACGTGGTTACAAGACTTTTCATGACCATTCACTATGCCTCATTCACCAAGCACGCCCCCTGAATTCTCAGATCCAGCCCTACTGAACTTCTTGCAGTTTTTGCATACCCTGTTCTTGTTCACTCTGAGTCTTTAGAATATGTGGCTCCCTCTAACTGGAGGTCTCTTTTCTTCTTCTTGTCTCCTTGATAACTTCTACTCATCCTTCAGGTCTCAGCTTAAAGCTTTCTACTTCCAGAAACTCTGTAATGTAATTGTTTCTTTAGTTCTGATTCCTCCACAAGATTGAAATTTTTTTTTTAATAAATTTATTTTATTTTAATTTTTTTGGGCTGCGTTGGGTCTTTGCTTTCTCTAGTTGCTGCGAGCGGGGGCTACTCTTCTTTGTGCAGTCTTCTCATCGCGGTGGCTTCTCTTGCTGCGGAGCACGGGCTCTAGGCGCGCGGGCTTCAGCAGTTGTGGCTCATGGGCTCTAGAGTGCAGGCTCAGTAGTTGTGGCATACGGGCTTAGTTGCTCTGCGGCATGTGGGATCTCCCCATACCAGGGCTTGAACCCGTGTGCCCTGCATTGGCAGGCGGATTCTTAACCACTGCGCCACCAGGGAAGCCCAAGATTGAAATTTAAGATGGAGTTTATGCCCTCCTAGAACATCACTCTGCCCCCTGCCACAGTCTTTGGCACATAGTACGTGCCAAATGATCATTGCACGAATTAATGAAGGCACCATCAACGCTCATCTCACAATGCATTTTAACAAAGAAGCGTAAATGGAGTCTGGCTGCTTTTGTGGAATCATTAGCGGCAAATAGCTTAGCCAGAAGTACCCTACAGAGTTAAAATTACATTTCTGACTAATTTGTTAGAACTGTCCCTCTGGTGATATATTTTAGAATTTATAGAAATTTTGCAATAGTACACGACTTCATCTTCCTTTTTAAAACTGTGTGTGTGTGTGTGTGTGTGTGTGTGCGCGTGTGTGTGTGTGTGTGTGAGAGAGAGAGAGAGAGAGAGAGAGAACAACTTTGCCAAATTGGCCTTTGTAGTCTAGTGGTTTGAACCAGAAATCTGTGAAAAGATTGTTCTTTAGGAAATTGTCCAAAAATTATCCTGGAGACAAGACTAAAGTAACTGTGTATTTTAAAATGTACTTTAGGGACTTCCCTGGTTGTGCAGTGGTTAAGAATCCGCCTGCCAATGCAGGGGACACAGGTCCGAGCCCTGGCCCGGGAAGATCCCACATGCCACAGAGCCGCTAAACCCATGTGCCACAACTACTGAGCCTGTGCTCTAGCGCCCGTGAGCCACAACTACTGAGCCCGTGTGCCACAACTACTGAAGCCCGTGCATCTAGAGTTCTTGCTCTGCAACAAGAGAAGCCACCGCAATGAGAAGCCTGTGCATGGCAACAAAGAGTAGTCCCTGCTCACCGCAACTAGAGAAAGCCCATGCGCAGCAACAAAGACCCAACGTGGCCAAAAATAAATAAATTAATTAATTAAAATAAAATGTACTTTAGTGGTAGCTATAGACAAGTACGGTGTGTATTGTCTAAGAAATTGTAACATGTAGATACCTGAAGTGCATTGTTGAAATAAAGCTATGTATACATTCCAAGGCTCAGGGCTGACCAGTGTCAGAATTAAGAACGTCAGTTGTTGGCAGAAGAAAGTGTTTGGAAGCTCGAAAACATGGCTGTTTTTCTCTAATTCTGAGAAGCGGGGGATAAAATCAATGAGCATGTGAATCCAAGTAATCTTCAGACAGAATTTCTAGGAGTGCAGTCAGAGTGAAAGCAAAATTTTTAGAAACTAAAAGAATTAAACATCAAGTCGAATAAGTAAATAAAGCAGGAAGAGAAATGGCATCTGTCTGGTTTTTAAACGAAGAGACCTAAAGTCGTTAGTCCTTAGCAGATCTCATGGAATTCCCAGTAAGAGGAAGAGAAATCAAGAAAACATAATGAATGCTCACAGTGAAGCATCAAAGCTGTTTTCTTTTCCTTAGATCCAGAGCTGTTAAGAAGTACCCTCAACCAAATCATGCTCTCCACCTCCAGCCTGGCCCCTCGCAGGATCTCTAGACCCGGAGCTGCATCCCCTCTCACCTTCTTACCCACACAGAACTGGGACTCCCTCCAGCCCCGGCAAATTCTGGTCTGAATCTTGTCAATTCTTACCACTTAATAGCTCCAGGGTCTGTCCACAGACACTAGCCTGGTGCAACCCCTGCTCCATCTTCCACCTGGCCTACGGGCAGGAAGGAGCCTCTGTGCTGTAGTGATCAAACAGTGGACTCAACAGATGGACTGCCTGGGTCACAGCCTGGTTTCAGCACTTGGCAAGCAACGTTGGTCCAGTTGCTCTGTGTCTCAACCTCCTCTTCTGTGAAAAGAGGGGATGATAGCCTCTAGGTCTGCATGAGGATTAGAAGAGATAATGTGGGCTTCCCTGGTGGCACAGTGGTTGAGAGTCCGCCTGCCCATGCAGGGGACACGGGTTCGTGCCCTGGTCCGGGAAGATCCCACATGCCACGGAGCGCCTGGGTCCGTGAGCCATGGCTGCTGAGCCTGCGCGTCCGGAGCCTTTGCTCCGCAATGGGAGAGGCCACAACAGTGAGAGGCCCGCGTACCGCTAAAAAAAAAAAAAAAAAAAAAAAGAAGAGATAATGTATATGAAGTTCCTAGAACAATACTTGGTCCATGGTTTCAATGTTTCCATAAACATTAACTACCATTACTCCTTATTATTTCCTCACTTCCTTTTTTGCCACCTTTGAATCCATTTTCCTGGAGTGATCATTTTCAAATAAACTCTGATCCTTCACCTTCCTGCTG